>NW_021394407.1:0-48200 GCF_001605985.2 Dendrobium catenatum
TGTTTGTCAATCATCAAAACATAAGCCATGAAATTAAATTTGCAACACCTTCTTAGATCCAAAATCAGTGAACTTAATTGTACCTTGGCTAGACTTAATGTTTGGTGGAGATAAAGAGCTAAAGTGAAATGGATGGAGGAGGGAGATGCAAATTCTGCTTTCTTTCATTCCTTTGCTAATGCTAGAAGATGTTCTAATTGGATCAAATTTATCACAAAATCTGATGGTGCAGTAACGGAACAGCCAGATGAAATTGAATCTATTTTCACATATTTTTTTAATCAGAAGTGGAAACACAGAGATTGTCTGTTAAATGGTTGGCCAAGGCTATTTGCTATGTTGGATACAGTTGATCAAAGGAAACTGGATTCTGAATTTACAAAGGAGGAATTACAACAGGTAGTGGACAGCTTGCATTCTAATGTCTCTCCTGGCATAGATGGAATTACTTTCTCCTTTGTTAAATTCTATTGGAAGATCATTCATCAAGATGTATGGAATGATATTGAAAATTTCTTCAAATCAAGTTCTATGAATTAATATTGGAAAGAAACTATGATTGTTTTAATTCCTAAAATTCAAAATCCTCTCTACCCAGCTAATTTCCGACCAATCAGCCTTTGTATGACTACTTACAAATTGGTTGCTAGAATGTTTCTTAATAGATTGGAGATGGTTATTCACAAAATTATTTTAGACATCAAGTGGCTTTTCTAAAGGGAAGATCGATGTCGGATCATGTTCTCTTGGCTAAAGAGGATTTCAACAAAATCTGTCATTCTAAAGCAAGGAAAGGATATCTGGCAATCAAAGTAGACATGGAGCAAGCTTATGACAGCATGGGGTGGCAAGCTTTGAGGCAAGTTCTTATCCACTTTAATTTCCCTTGCAATTTTTCTGAATGGATTATGAGTTGTATTGCAAATCCAAAATTTTGCATTTTAATCAATGGAAAAAAATCCAATTGGATTGATGCTAGGAGTGGGTTTCGACAAGGTTGTCCCCTACTCCTTTTCTTTTCATCTTGTGTTCTCAAATACTTTCCGATGCTTTTATCAAAGTGGAAAGAAAATTGGAATTCAAATTAGTTCCAAAGCACCCAGAGTTTCACATTTAGTTTATGCCGATGACATTCTAGTCTTTTCTGAAGCTAACGTGAAGAAGAAAAAAAAGGTGAAGAATGTGTTGAAAAATTATGGCAATTGGATGGGTCAAATGGTTAATCACAACAAATCCTTGGTGCTGTTTGATAAAACGGTTAATAGAAGAAGGAAGGCTGAAATTGAAGGTATTTTGAAGTTCAATTCTGTTAAAGAATTAAATTACCTTGGCATTAAGCTCACTCTTAGAAGATTGGTGAAATCAGATTTCAATAATATGATGGAAGTGGGTGCGAATAGATTAAACATTTGGGGTAAGAAATTTATCTCATTGGAAGGTAAAATGGTGTTGATTAAATCTGCCTTTTTATCTCTTCCTATTTTTTTTTCCACTCTTTCTATGGTGCCATTGGGAATCTTAAAAAATTTTGATAGAATGTGTAGAACTTATTTGTGGAGTAAGAAGAATGGCATTGGTGGCCTTCATTATGTTTCTTAGAAGAAGCTTTTCCAACCTAAACAAAAAGGAGGTAGGGGGCTATTTTCAGCTGTTACTAAAGTTGGTCATCTCAGGGCCAAATTTGCTTTGGAATTCTACACAAATAAAGACTCCTTGCTCAATTGTATTCTTAGAGCTAGATATGGTGAGGATTTATGGAAGAAACAAAGGAAGTTTGAGAGCTCTTCTACATGGAAGATTTTGTGTCATGGAGCTATGCATCTTACTAATATAGTAAGATGGAAAATCTGTAATGGTTTCTCTATTGACTGGATGAATGATACTTGGTTGCTTGATAAAAGTATCTCTAAATGGCCAACGTTTGTTAGTAATATGGAGACTGAAAACATCGGACTGAATTTCTTTATTTCCTATGGCAATTGGATATTGGACCGTCTCAAGATATGTTTTAATGATGATCTCATTAGAATCATTGCCGAAATTCCTATATTTTCAGATCAAGGAGCTGATCACATGGAAATTAAATGGAAGCATACGGGAAAGTCTGTTGCAGCTCTCTCACATGATTCAATACAGAGGTATAATGTGGATTGTAAATTCTGGAAATTGATGAAAAATGTCAAATTAAGACCAAAAGTTGAACTTTTTTGGTGGAGGCTTCTTAATGTATCAATTCCGACCTACTCATTTCTTTTTCATAGAAAGATTTCACTGGTTACTGGATGCCCGAGGGGTTGCAATGCTGAAGAAAATAATGATCATATAGCTGCAGGTTGTATTAAATTGAAAAATGCTATTTCTTTGCTTATTAAGTGGGGATATCAAGTTCCTCAATTTGACAACTTTGAAGAATGCTTAAATGCATTGAATATACTGTCAAAAAGAAATCCTATCCTTGTTAAAATTTATTGCAATGTGGTTTTTCTGACTTGGAAGAGTCAAAATTTGTTAATTCATGAAAGGAGAGAAGAAACAGATTTTCACATTGCAGCAAACTCTCTCTCTTTGGCTGTTATTGTTCCCTCAATAAATATCCATTCAGAAAACTGGGAAGTCAACCAGCAAAAGCTGTTTTCCTCTTGGCGTCCTCCTCCTCCCGAATGGGTTAAAATCAATGTTGATGCAGCCATGTGCAGTAATTACTTGGCCGGTACTGCAGGAATTTGTAGAGATGATAAAGGAAGATTGTTTCTTGCTTTTGGTACCCAACATGTTCATTGGCCACTTGGAACTCCAAGTTGTGTACATGTTAAAGAATTTTTTACATGATTGGATGGTGGAAGCTCAAGGAGTCATTATAGAAAGAGATAACTTCAACATCATAAAAAGACTTCAACAAGCTTGGAAAAGATTCAAGGTTAAAGGTACTCTTGAAGACGAATTATCCTTTGCAAGTGAGTTTAATCAAATGCTTTTAGTTTTACTACTAGAAATGGTAATAAGTTAGAAGACTGTGGCGCTAATTTTGCTTTAAGAAAAAGCTTTATTTGGCATGATCTGTCTAGTATTGAAATTCCTCCTTCATTCTTGTACATTTTGAAGGAATCCTTCATTCTTGTACATTTTGAAGGAAGATTTCAATTTGCTAGATGATTTTACTTAGTTTGTAAGTACTTTCTTATTATTTTCGTCTTTAATGCAATGATGAATTTCTCCTAAAAAAAAAAACAATTCTTCAAGATCTTAATGTCAATCAACCTTCCAAAAGGTAGCCAAAAGATATCATCTTTGGAGGAAGAAGGTTAATTACTGTAGATCCTTTTTATCTAGGATAAAAAAATATTAGTAGACTTTTACAAATTATTTAAACTTTACAAATCACAATTAAAAATTAAAAATGACTCTATACTCAAGTATGAGTTACTAAAAAAGTACTTTATATATCACAACATCATTATAACCACAATAATAGAGTGTAGTCACTCATTTTTAGCAACTTATAAAGCTTGGCCATGTTTTATTTATTTAAGGGAATATTAGGTAGAAACACCTATAAACATATGTATTTAAATTTAATCATTAGCCCAAATTTATAGCATTGTATAAGCATGGCTATCTATAATAAATTAGATTAGAAAGAAGTAAATAAGATGGTCCTAACCTAGGATATCTATCCACTCATCAATAAACCATTACATGATAATCACAAGAATGGATTAGTCATAAATATAGCACACATTTACCAACATTACTCATCAAATAACATATGCAAAATCCATAGGCACAGGAAGTAAATCAAACAAATTAAAATAATGCTCCAAGCCTAAAATTGGAGTTGGTTATCCTAACTAACATACTAATTGTGCATTAGGCTATATCGCTGAAATTTTTCTTATTATATTTTTAATGTTATATTTTATACTATTTAGATTTAGTATAGGACAAGTAGTTTTATTTCATGTTTAAGTGTTAACTAAATATGAACTTATTATATATATATAAGTTTAAAGAGCATGTTAATCATTGAATTTTGGGTGCAATATGTTCACTGACCAACTAATCCCAAGCCTTAAAGAACTATACATGTTCTATCCCAAGAGGGATTCGGAAATTATTTAAGGCTATAACTTTATATTATTTTTTTACACTTCATTACCATTTTAATAATACTATTCTAGCTCATTTTTTAGAGTTTATTTTATTATATTACAATCGTAAATGAGATTTATTACTTACATTGATTATGAATTTTTATGTTAATCTTTAAAAAGATTTCTATATTTATTTCCTCTTTAGATCGTCATTTGACTAAAGTTTGAATTTATATTTAAGTTTTAATTTTAATTAATTTTTTTATTTTTATGATGTTCTTTTGATTATCTAAAATGAAGTGTAGTTGGGTTTATATTTTTATGAATTATCTATTGATTTTCTAAATTTACTTTAATTTAAAGGTTTTGTACACATAAGAAATTGAAGACTTTTTGCTTAAGTTACCAAATAGTTGGTAATAATGAGCTCAAAAGCTTCTATATGCTGAATATTAGCACTGTGATTTATTACCTGTGGAAAGAGAGGAATAGTAGGAGGTATGGGAACAATTCGCAATGTTACACCTCTGTGCTGTTTGGCATTAAAAGAGTTCTTTTTGAGAAGATTTTGAAATGGAAAAATTCGTTGGAATTATTGGAAATTTTATAAGGTGGACTTTTTGGTCATCTCTGCTATGTCCCTGTGCCACTTGGTCCCTCGGGTATTTGATGTATGGCCATGCCTGGACGATGATGAAGCTCCCTTTGTTCCTCCCTTGGATGGTCTACGGGCAACCAGGGATAAGTCCCTCGATTCTTCGTAATTTTCTGAGTCCAGGCAGCTGAGCTTGGGAGCTTGTTTTATTTTTGTTTACTGCAGGTTCCCCCTCCCGCTGGAGCTGCAATATGTTTTTGGCTGCTGGGGACTTTCTTTTGCTGGTGCTCATGCTATCTCGGGACGTGGACTGCTCCTTTTACTGATGCTGCGGCTACTTCAACTATTGTTCTTTTTGGTTTTTGCTTACTGCCACATTTTGGTGCTTATGTTGAATTTTGATTGTATTTGGGTGGTATAGTTGGGATTTCTTTTCTTTTTTCTCCACATAAGTTTTTGTTATTATTTTCTTATGTTGGGAAGTTTTTACTTGTAATTTTTACTTTCCTGTAACGTTTCTTTTTTATTGAAATATATGGTCATTTGCCCCAAATTTCCCAAAAAAAAAAGTTACCAAATAGTTTCAAATTTTCATGAAATTTTAAAATTTGATGAGTAATTACCATACGGAAAATTCTAAAAATTGACCACATTTGGACCATTGGTTCATTTTTAACAATTTATTTAACTTGTTCAATTATTTAAAGGACAAATTAAAAGTTTATAGAAAAGTATAATATGGCTTTGTTTTTTTCTTTTTCATGCATTGAATTACAAATGAAATTCAAATAAGTTATAATTTTACTAATTTTCCAATATTTTCCATGTATTTTTGAATATCTTAGGGTACTTTAAGAATTTATTTTATGGTATTCAAATTGAAGGCCCAAATGAGCTCAAATTGTTATGAAATTAAATCTACAAACTCCTTGGGGTCTTAGGAAGTTCCCACAAAATCCTTGGTCATTTGAAAGCTTGTATAATTTTATGAAATTTTCCTATGGTGACTAACCCTAAAGCATTGAAAATTTCCCTAAGAAAATTTAAGGGTTGGGTTAACGTGAAATTAAATTTTTATATAACCCTTACACATATATATATAAAATCAACATAAATGTCACATCTTATACTTTATGGATTTGAAGTTAAGGAATTTTAAATTTCTATGTTAAAAGATAACCTACAAACATAAAAAAATTGAATAAAAGAAGATAAAGATTCAAATTAACCTAAGCAAAATCAAGGATGCTAGAATTCCATGAGATAGCACCTTACTAATTTTAAATTGAATACAAGGTGTCTATGCTAGTTGATTAAACTAAATAGAAATTACTTTTATTAATTCCATAATACTATACATTATTGTTCTTGCCTTGCAATTAAGTTTCTTAGACAAGGATTATTAAAATGAAACCCTAGAGGGTCTAAACACATACTTTGGTCCACTAGATTAATAGGTATTTAAGTTTAAAGTTCTCGTAATAAAATAGTATTTAAATCCTTTAATTTTAATTAATCAATTTATATGATTGCTTGGTGACTATACCCACACTATTAATGATGATGGAAATCCTTTAATTTTAATTAATCAATTTATATGATTGCTTGGTGACTATACCCACACTATTAATGGCACAGTTCTACAACTGTTTTGTTCTTAGCAATTCAATCTAAGATTGAATAGTTGGATTTATAATTTCCAAATCACGTGTTTTAGTAAGCAAATCCATACAAAAAAATTAGAAACATTTCATGGATTTATAGAGAATGAATGATCATGATTTCATCTTCAAGCTCCTATAGGAAGTTTCATCTATTTGTACTCAATAGCTTAATCCAAGCATTATATTCTATCGAACCATATCAAATAGATCCAGTAGGATCTATGGGAATGGAATGACCAATCAAATTGATAGATTGCCATTGATTTATCTTTCTCTTTATAATATTTCGGACTGCTAAGTTAGTGAGCAAAGGAATACTTCGTCTGGATAAAAGGAACAATTCATCTTAAGACGGCAGCTACAAGAAGATATCTGATTGGATGTTTCCTCTTCACTAATACGACCTCTCCATGGCTAACACGAATTCATACTTGGAGAGTTCAAGAATGAAGGGAATCACAAAGGGCTGGTGAATCTAACTCTCAAAAACCTTAGAAATTAAATTGGAAGAACTCAGCCGCTTTAAGAATTTAAGTATTTATAGAAATTCGGAAATGTATAGGGATGGGAATCTTGCCATGGATTGCCATTCTAGGCTATTATGCTAGTTCAAATTCATTCATTAAAGTGTAGGAAAGTGCCCTTTGGAGGTTATGGTTTTGTGGCGGACTAACATGATCAAATGGTTGAGTTTGAATGCACATGGCTTGAGTTCTAGAATTTTTCAACCATTTCATAGTCAAGCAGGGCCTACATTGGGATGGGTTGAGTCCATGAAAGCTCAAAGCATGTTTAAGGTCACATGGGTAGTCTTAATGTAAATAATTAGCTTAATTCTCTTAGCTCCAAATGTTAAGAATTAAGGGAGATCTAATTCAAATCATTAATTTGTTTTTAATAAAATAGAAAGATGATAAGCACATTGAAAATAATAATAATTATATATAACTTTGCCCAATTAATGACTATCATATTTTTGCGATTGTAGATTTAACTGATTTTGATATGTAGTGTAGGCTGAAACTGCATCTAGCAATTATAATCTCTCCTTTAAATCCCACTCAAGCTATGACTATATAAATTCAATTTCATGGCTTCTTAGTAGCATAGATCACAATTGTGATATTGTTGCCTTGCTCCACTTTGGACCTAAATCAATCTTTAAAAAATAATTAAATACCATAAAGATAAACACAGAAAAGACTACTATGAATTTGAGAGAGGTTTCTACACTAATGACTAGCTTCTACTATTACTAGTGCATATTAACTATTATTTTAATTTTATGGTTGTTACAATATGATTATCTTAGATACCACATAATGAAATCTAACATTTATGCTTTTCATTCAGGATGACACATACAGGATTTGGAGTACCAGAGGATTTACATTCACAAATGTTTGGAGAGTGGAAAGAACTCTCTAAAGTCTACTGGTTTGCATAAAACTCCTTGATCCCATGAATGGAGATGCACGTTACCTTATAGAAGAGAAACTAGTCTAAATTTATCCTTTCAGCAGAGCTGGCTTGTGCATCCAAATTTAGCAGAAGGGGTAACTTGGCTTGAAGACTCTTCTACTAATGTAAAAAACTTACAACTCTTATTGTGTGATATGCTTTTTTTGTGAGGCTTTGAGGTTTCAACAAAGTAGTAGTACATTTTCTCTTTTTTAAGAACTATAGTCCAGCTTTTACAAATTGTTCATTGGAGGTCTTTTTTTTAAAGAAATGCAAAGAGCAATAATATTATTAAAACTAAGATACAACCTACTAAGTGACAGCTCCCCTATCGCTTTCCTCTAACAAAGAAACAAAGTTAGGAGGAATCTTATTACAACCAATATAATCCCCAAAAAAATCTAGAGAAAGTGCATAGTTATCCCAACAATCAGCTAAATTATTACAATATCTATTGACTAAATGAAATAAGACTTAAATTAAAGTCTTTAAAAAAATATAAATCTTCAGCCTTCAATATATTTTCCTTAACATCTTCATTATTCAACAATCTTTGAAGATACTTAATCACATTATTGTTGTCTCCTTCTATTATGACTCCTTTAGTCTCGTGCATCCACTCTTGAAGAAATTTCCTCAAAGATAAAATAGAAATCAACTTCACTTGCGAACTATCCCAATGCAAACAACTTGAACCAAAAGCACATAAAAATTTTCCTCTATGATCATTGATCACACCTCCTATGTCTGCTTTATATGAGCTTAGTAAAGAAGCATCAACATTGAGCTTAATACATTTGGGGGGAGGAGGATTCCAAGAATAAGGAGACATCTGTGACAACTAATTAGTATCCCAGTTATCCAAATACACATTAAAGAAAAAGAAGCAAAAGCAAAGCTAACATAAATTGCTGCTACAACAGTTATGCTATCATCTTTACCACCATGTTTGGGCTTATTTTTGCTTTTCCATGAGAAAAAAACTGCATAACAGTATAAGTTCCCTAAAATGGAATAGACTTTGATAGTGTATCTGATTCTAGATAGCATTCCTCCATATTAATAAAAATTAGAATTTTAAATCCCCATGTATTCAGCAGATATAACTCTTTAGAAAGAAACACACAATTGATTACTATATACTTTAAATTCTCAATGGAGTTGCATCCTCTTAGAAACCCATTAAAGTCCAACAGCCTTCTATACTCCACAAATTCATTTGATGGGATTGCATTATTATCTATCCTCCACCAGAACAGTTATACAAAAGTGCATAATTTAAGCTAAGTTCCCTAAAATGGAATAGACTTTGATAGTGTATCTGATTCTAGATAGCATTCCTCCATATTAATAAAAATTAGAATTTTAAATCCCCATGTATTCAGCAGACATAACAGTCTAAGCTCCAATTACACAATGTTTTTCTAAAATAAGAGAAGAGATTGATTTACCTGAACGCTTAGACTGCAGCTCCAATTGATCATTTTGTAATTCTGAATGAATAGGGACAAACAATATTACTTCAATCAATTGTTGCCAAAAAAACTGGTTCAACTTGGATACGTCCCATTCGCCTTCTCTAATAAAGCCCTTAAGGATTTCAGTGTCTTGATTGAATTCTATTACAAATATAGGCCACCTATCAATGCTTTTATCAAAAATCCACTCATCTTCAATCCTGTTGATGTTACAACCATTTGAAACTTTCCATCTAACTATTTGAAGCAAGAATTTTGTTCCATTTAATATAATCTTCCTCGTAGGAGAGACAAGGCTCTTAGATTTAGAATTCCAAATATCCTTCCCATATTTTGCTGTTAAAATTCTGTTAAGAAGAGAAGGCTTTGTAACAAAGTTCCATGCAAATTTGGCCCTTAAAGGACCAACTCTAGTAGAAGTTGATAGCACACCTTGACCACCAAATCTCTTTGTTCTACATAAAAGTTCCCATGAAGCATAATGAAGACCATAACTACCTCATTATTTATACAATAAAATTCCCCACACATTCTATCCAAATCATTCAACACTCCCAAAGGGACTAGAGAATGTGTAGATATAAAAGTATGAAGTGAAAGAAATGCATACTTAATAAAAAGCAACTTTCTTGCAATAAAAAGAAAATGATTTCCCCATACATTAAGTCTAATATAAGACTTCTCTAATAGATTTTGAAAATTTGAGAACACCAGTCTCCTTAACAAAATATTAACCCCAAGATAAAACATTTCCTTAAAAACCTTAAATCCTTGAAGTCTAGAAAGAGCTACAGTTCTCCTTCTTTTCACAGATTTACCAAAGAGAAGATTTCTGAACATTAATCTTTTGTCCCGACCATTTGCTATAATCTTTCAAAATCTTGCTCACCTTATTCAAGATCCTAAAAGTTTCCTAAAAAAAAAAAAAAAAAGCCATCTGCATACTGTAAATGGGATATTTTTTCTACATTAGGAACAACTTTTATACCAATGTTCCTCCCTCTTTGAACTAAAGCATCAGAGAGCAATTGCGAGCAAATAATAAAAATATAAGGAGACAAGGGGCATCCTTTTCTAAAATCGCTTTTAGCCTCTATCTATTTAGAATTATTTCCTTTTATCAAAATAAAGAATTTTTGACATAACACACATTGTAGTAGTAGATTTGATTTTTTTTTGTAAAACATTATTCAATGTGGTATCAGCCAGCCCCTTAAATCAATCTATTTAACAACATCCTTGCCACTGTTTTGCATATAGACAAATAAAGGCTAATTGTTCTATAGTTGGAAGGATCCACAGGGTTCTTCACTTTAGGAATAAGACTCACTAAAGTTTCTATCCACTCTTCACGCATAATACCAGAAGTAAAAAATGATCTCATAGCTTTTCAAATATCATCTTTATTGATAGACCAATAAGATCTAATAAAAATGTAAGAAATACCATCAAAAGCAGGAGAGATATTTGCTTCCAAATGACCAACAACCAGTTCCAGTTCAGCATTAGAGAAATCAGCCATCAACAAACTTTTATCAGCATCTCCAGGCACCTGAGAAGGAGTCGACCAGCCCCTTAAAACACATTTCCTCAACTTCCACTTGTGTTTAAAGAACTAGTAAAAAGAATCTTCAATTTGAATTTGTTCTTCAATCAACATTCCATTACTGTCTTTAATTTGATTTATTCAGTTGCCATTCTGCCTAGCTAAAGAAATGGCATAGAAAAAGTTTTAATTTGTGTCACCTTCTTCTATCCACTTAACCTTTGCCCTTTGTCTCCACTAGGTATTAAGCCGTCCAAGGGTAGAATTGAGCTCTAGCTTCTTACACTTCAGTAAACAAAGTTTAACATCAGAAAGGCCTCCACTTTCAGACTCCTCCATCTACAATTCTAATTTTTTTTTTAAAGCTGATCTTTCAAAACATAAAGATTCAAATGTTTTTCTTTGCTCCAAAAAAAAATAAAGCCTTCAATGATATTTTAAATTTCATATTAAGAGAATGAACAACGTTCCCTCGAACATTTTTCTCCCAAGACTTAGCCACGATCATAGAAGAAGCTGGATAAAATGCCCAAACATCTTCAAATCTCAATTGTTTGTTTTTCCAAAAGCAGAAGGAAAAATATTAAGCATGATAGGACAATGATTAGATGCTATTTTAGCAAGATGTTGAATGGTAGCCAGTTGGATAGCTTCTAAAGAAACATAATTCAAATGGCATCGGTCCAACCTTTCAAGAATCTGAGCTCCACCTTTTTTATTGTTGTACCAAGTAAATTTAGGACCTAACACCCCAATATCATGGAAATCACAATTGTTCATGAACAAATTCATATCTTGAGGATCTTGTGAAAGAACAAACTTTTTTCTCTCCTTTTCTCATCTTGTGACAAAATACAATTAAAGTCTCCCCCTACTAAATATGGAAGTTTTCTGTCTGAAGCGTACCAAGACTCCTCCACAAGATTCTCCTCTTATAGATATCTTTGCTACCATAGACCAAAGCAACCAACCACACACCTTTTTCTAGAATACTAAGCTCACAAACTACAACTTGAGATGCTTCTAAAATAGAAAAAGAAGCTATATCAGTCCTCTAGCAAACCAAAATACTACCAGATAACCTTTCCGTGGGAAAAAGGAAGAAGTCCTAACTAACTCCAATCAATTCATTAAACTTGAATCTACTGATAAATGAAATCTTTGTCTATATAAGCCCAACAAATAAAATGTCAAAGTCTTTCACAAATTCCTTCAAATCATGAGAGTCTTCCCTCTTACTAGCCCGCCTATAATTCCAAAAAGCTATTGATGACATTTAAGATTAGAATTGGGATTACTCCCACTCCTAAATCTCTTAAACACCTCACCCTTTCTACTCATTTGTAGAATATTATCTTTACCCAAAGATCTAAGATCATTTTGGATTTTGAACTTCAACACTGCTGATCCTCCACCAAATTTGTTCCAGAACCATAACTCTTCATGTCAACACCGGCTACTTCTCCTTCTTAGAAATCTTTAGCTGGCATCTCAAGGAAAAAAGGATCACTATCCTAATTTACTTCACAACATTATTCTAGATTTTAAATTTATTAACATATGCTGGAAGATCAAGAGCAACAAGAGAATTTACCTTACTATCCAAAACCGTCTTCATTAATAGAGCAAGAATTTTAATCTTGTGATCTACATCACCAGCCATAACTTTTGAATCATCACAACCTTTATCTTCTTTAGCTACATATGACAATTTCTAATTATGATTTCCATCTATCGCACTCTTAACTGTACCATTATCCTCTAAATCATTGGCTTGAGAAACATTGTTAACAGATTGTTATTTTTTGACAAAAACTGGAACAACATTTGTTTGTCTAGGATTACCAAATTGCAACTGATTATCTTTGTTATAATTAGAAAAAAAAACTTCTTTCTGTTCCTATTATTAACAAAAACCCAGGGACCATAAGAAGGCTCTATACTCACCTCCTTAGGCATAAAATAATCTTCTAATCTAACTTCTACATCAGACCTGGTAAAATCCTTAACAGAATAAAAATTTTCTTTCAGATTATAATCATTAATAAGATGTCATATTTTTCCACATTTGAAGCATAAAAAGGAAATTTTTTTCATATTCAACTCTTTGAAAGAAACGTCCACTAAAACCTTCCACCCAAACACCCAAGGGGATTATTTATCTAGTGTCATGTAGACACAAACTCTGGCATACTCCCTCTTGCTCCACTGGAACATTTTTCCATCAATCCATAAAGGCGATCCTAACATTGAAGTAATTCTCGCCACATTATCTTCATCCCAACAAAGCAACGTAAATGAGGCATCCTTACCCAGATAGGAAAAGTTAATCCTTTCAAAGAGGAAGGGGAAAATTGAGGGGTCCATTTATCTATGCTCAATATATGCCCATTCACAAACCACGGACCTCCCTCAAACACACTTGCTATAGCTTATAGAGAAGAGAATGAGCAATGGACCCATCATAAACCAAGGATTGTTAAATGAAATTTTCCAAACTGCAGCCATTGTCGATGAAGTTCAAAGGCTATCATGTGAATTGGCTTATCCTTCCCAAAAACCTTTACCATGACATAAAACTATAGCTTTTCTAAATTTCTGTTAACATTAGATTCATTCAACTTGACAACCACTCCATCTTCAAAAAGAATAGATTCATAACTCAACTTATTGATCTTAATATTAGGTTGTCTATTCCATGGGTTACTAATAGCCTTATCAGGTAAAACTCCATGATCCACCGGAACTGCGGATGGCAAGTTATCAACTAATTTTTTTCCCTTGAGCATTCAAACAAACATCACATGGCTTATCCGAATCCACATTAATATTAGAAACTTCCTTTCCAAGAGAACAAGGTTTATGTTATTACTAAACCTATTAACAATGAGTTTCATACCGGACGACGAAGAAGCCTCAAAATTGTTCAAACTCTTAGGAGATGTGAAATAATCAGAAGGACGAGGAGCCTTACTCGCCCATCCTTTAACAATATATTTACCTTTTCCAAGAATAGGGGATGTTTTCTTAACAAGAACCTACAAAGGTTCGTAATCTTTAAAGGAGCAACCTTGACACAGTTAATATGGCCATCACCAGGGGAGCGAGATTTAGAGGCTGACCTCTCGAAGGAATTTTAGCTACCAGTAGTGGCCTCTGCTACCTCTAACATCATCAAAAAAAAATCCGACAAAACAACGGAACAATGAAAATTTGAAAAAAAAAAAGATTTTCTCTCTCAACAAACTGGGAGCTTCTCTCTCAAGGTTTTGTAAAGAAAAAAAAAACATGTTCATTGGAGGTTGCAGAACATAAATATGTTAAAAAAAGTTATGTTTTGTTCTCATGTAGGACTGCAAACAAATCCAACATTTAACAAGTTACTCATAGCTCAACTCCATTATGGCACATTCATGATTGTAATCAAACAAGCATAATTTTTTTTAAAAATACCTGATGGTTAATCAAACAAGCTTGATCAACTTGGTGTTTAATTTATTTATGATTATTAGTATAACATTATTTAAAACTCATGAACATGCTGGACATGAAGCTATATAAAAAGCTCAATTTTTGTTTGATACTAAGATCGTGAACAAGCTCATTAAGAAATGTCGATTAATGTGAGATATGGGGTTGATTAGGACTCATTATGAAAGTAATGAACAAG
Organism: Dendrobium catenatum; assembly: GCF_001605985.2. NCBI lineage: Eukaryota > Viridiplantae > Streptophyta > Magnoliopsida > Asparagales > Orchidaceae > Dendrobium > Dendrobium catenatum. The sequence continues at coordinate 14,506 of NW_021394407.1, forward strand.
TAAATTTAAATATTATTTAGTTATTATATAGTTTAATTGCATGTTAATCATTAATTAATAAATAAATTATTCTTTATTTGAAATAGATAGATAATCTTAAATCATTTTTTTGGGTATCTTTTACATTATTTTTTTCTTATAATAAATTATTTTATTTCATAAAAATTAATTTCTTTTTAAATTTAAAATTTCAATCATAAAAAATATTCACGGAGTACAAATATTTTTTTGTATTTACTAAGTTTTTTTTTATTATTTAAAATGTTCATAAACAAGCCCGTTTAAAGAAAGAAACTATTTTTGAGCTCTTCAATTCTTGAAGTAGCTCTTATTATAGCTTAAAAATACAGGCTAGATATGTTCTCGAACAAGCTCTGTGGCAGTTATTTGTTAGTAGGGATAATAAAACTCGTATGTTAAGCTATTGAACATCCAGAAAATAATGCTCATTGATAGATCAATAAGATACTCTTTTTTTATGCTCAATAAACACTAAATTAACTTAGTAAGAACCAAACACAAATCAAACATTAACATATATCATTTTAAATAAAAAACTTTAATGGCTCACGAAATAACCAACAACAACTAAATAATAAACAACTTTAAATTTGAACAAGCACATGTTCGGCTCAGTCTATTCCCACGCAATTTTTTGTGATTATTATTTTTGTCAAAAATGCCATTTTGTTGTTTTTTTATTGAGTTTAAAAAATTTATATTATTGAAAAAAAAAGTTTATTTCGATATTAAATGTAGAAGTGTAATAGTTTTGTAAGATATGTATCTAATTTTCTCTAATAATTAACACAATATAAATTATGTTTTATATTTTTTCTATTAGCAATTTAAATGTTTTTAAATTTAAATTTAATAATAAAATTTAAATGCTTTAAATTAAACAAAAATAGAGTATCAAAGTTGAAAATTCTTTATTTTTTAAAAATCTAAACGCTTTTTTAATACATGGACATAATAAAATAATATTTAATTGCCACAAAAAATGTAATTAAATTAAAAGATAGAATCATAGATTAGTTTTGCTCATAAATATGCCTATACTGCTCGAAATTCAATTCAATTATTATTATTATTATTATTATTATTATTTTCCTAAATTTAAATACCAAAACATAAATTTAAATCAACTTTATCCATTTGAAAAGAGGAATAAAAAATCAATATCCTTCAAAAGCAGAAAAAATATTCTATTAAATTTCTGATTTTATAAGTTTTTAAAGTGACCCATACAAGTCATAACTAAGCCTTATCCATTTTTTCTCTCTCACCGCCAGTTACTTCCTTGATCAACATCTGTTCTCAAAATCATTATAACAGAAGCTTGGAATAGCTCTCTCACTCTCTTCTCAATCTACATCTGCCTTCTTAAAATAAGTACAAATGGAAATTGAACTCTCTCTCTCTCTCATATTCAAGTTGAAGTCCACAATGTAAGCGTTATAAAATTTTCAAGACTAACTTTGGATTTCTAGATTTTAACGTGCGCAAATAATAGGGCACTTACTTTTGCCGCATAAAAATTTACGTGATCTAGCACAAATGGTAGATCAACCCACATTCTTTAATTAATATTGAGATTATCGGAACTTTATTTTATTAAATTTAATGCCAAATACTATAGTTTGATGGCATGAGATCAATAATACGAAGAAGGATTTGATTCTAAGTCAAATAGAGCTCAAATCGAATATTCAATATATGATCGACTATATATTCAAAAAATATTAAAAGAAAAAGATGGATTACCGATATAAGCTGTTTGAAAAAAATTCTTCATTTTTAAAATAAATATGAATAATTACTCTTAAAAAAAATACAAATATAATTTTTTCTATTATTAACAAAAATTTTTGAAGACTTCTAGAATTGCAACCCGCTCTTTGGAATTTTTTAATGTTTTGACTTAATCTCCGACTTTCTGAAGTAAATCAATTCATTATGAAGACATGCATAGCAAAGCAAATATACTTCTATTACTTGCAATGAAATCCAAGAAGGGAATTGGAAGCTTTCTTGCTACTGAAATTGAGGAATCTAAATTTCTTTCATGTACCTACTGCACACAAAATTTTATAATTCAAATTCTTCCTCTATTCAGCCCATAAATTACCCGCTGCTAGAGAATGACAGACTATTACAATTTTCAACAAATATACCATTACTATATTAATTGAGTCAAATCACAAGATTTTTCACCTAAATAACTTATACCTTCTATGAGCGTGGTTTACTTAATTGTATGTAAGCGGAAAGCTTCTACATGCTCTAAGAAGAAAACTATATATACTTGTTGCATGCGGAAGAATTATATGGATAGATGAAGTTTATCATGTTAGTATTACATAAAGATTCATCTAGATAGATAAACAAAAAATTACAAGAAAAATTTGAGTATTTAGGTGAAAATTTTGAAAAGGGACAAACCCACAATTTCATGTCCAATTGAAATAATTCATTATACAGGAAAGATTAAATAAATCTACTCTTCCCCTCAATTAAAAATAACATGATTATTGAAAATTTTGAATTACTATCTTGACTTTTGTGAATGCAATGGGAAGATTAGGAAATCAGTGAATGATGATAACATTAGTTAGGAGACATAAGTTATTTAGTAGATGCTAGCATAATCGATATATGAGGTGGTTAGGAAATGGTCAATGGGTAATGGCGTTCAAGCAATAGTTCTAATGGGACGGTGATTAAACAATGGCAGTGTTGTAATGACGCCAAGAAACAATAGTTGGGTGATGGTTGTTGCTGGAATTGGTTATTGACATTGATTTTCAAACCTATTGTGTTAAGAAATGTTTGCAGCGGTAGAGAGATATAGAGTTTGAAATCCTAGCTTTATATGAAGTTTTAACAAAGACTTAGACGAGGCACCATACTTTTTAGATGAAAAACTAAGGAAAAAAAAATAACGGGGCCTAGCCCCATTACAATGAATCCGCTTGTGTTTGTCATTGATTACAAATGATTTCCTTCCATAGGGAAAGATGTTAGGGTAATGGAGAAAATATACATCATATATAACATGTTATATAGTTTGAGTTAGATGAATTCACCTCCATGACAATTGTTTTTAAGAGATTATTGGCTAGTTTATTTGGTCGACAAGAATATTGTTAAACGATGGTGGTCAGAGGAATTATAATTAGGCGACGAATGTCGAAGAGGTTATAGTCTAGCGATTAAGGTCAGAGGGAGTGTGTTTGAGCTATTGATGTCGAAGGGAACATAGTTTAGTAACAAAAGTCAGTGAGGCAGTAGTCCAGTGATAAAGGTCAGAGGGATCATTGTTAGAAGATTGTGGTCAGAGGAGTTATAGTAGGGCTAGTGAGTTTTGTGGGACTTTAGTTAGGAAATGAGGTTTATGGAACTATAATCATGTGATATTAATAATAGGAATTGTAGTTAAGCAACAGAGGTTGATGGGATTGTAGTCCAACGATTGTGATCATATAGATTGAAGTCAATCGATAATGGTAAGAGGGACAATAGGTAGAAAACATTGGTCAAAGGTACCCAAATCGGACAATTATGGTCGGAGGTACCATAGTATGGCAACAGTAGTTGGTGGGACCTTTGTCAAGTTATAGTGGTCAGAGGAATTATAGTCAGGCTATTATGATATGATAGACTATAGTCGGGCAATGAAGGTCAATGTGATCATAGTAGGCTGACAGTGGTAAGAGGAACCAAGGTCGGGTGATGGAAGATATAGGCACCTTAGTTGACCGATTGAGGTTTGAGGGACCGCAATATGTTAACAATGGCTGGAGAGACTGTAATTGAGTAATAAAGGGAAGAGAGATCATAGTCGGGTGATAGTGGTTAGAGGGGCCATTATTAGGCGACCGAAGTATGTCGCACAATTATTGGGCAATATAAGTTAATGGGATCATAGTTAGGTGGCAGTTGTTGGATGGACAATTATTAGCCGACTAAGGTATGAGGAAACATTTTAATGTATTAGAGATCAATGGGATCGTAGTCAAACAATGGAGGTTAGAGGGACCTTTGTTGTTTGACAATAGTTGGAGTGATTTTAGATGGGTGATAGTAATTAGAGGGGTCATAGACTTGAAAAAGATGTTAAAGGAACCAAAGTTACACTCTTATTGTTGAATGTGAAATGGTATAGGGATGGAGGCTGGATAGAGATCAAAAGGACCATAATTGGGTGATTGTGGTAGGAAGGATCATAGTTAGATGATGTTCGTTGGAGGGACCATTATTGGGTGATAAAGGTTGAAGGGTTTGTATGTAGGCGATGGTGGTCTACGTGATAATATTCAAGTGTCTAAGGTCTAAGGGATCATAGTCGAGATAATGGAGGTCAGTGGGACCTTATTCAAGTGATGGAGGTCAAAGGAACAATATTGGGGAGATGAAGGTGGAGGTATCATAGTCGGGTGATAGTGGCCAGAGGAACCATAGTCTAGTGGTGGAGATCATAGGGAATTTAGTCAGATTACTGATGATGGGAGGGACTATAATAAAGAGAATGGTGGACAAAATAAACCGTAATTAGGCGATAGAGGTCAAAATAATTGTAATTGAACATGAAGGTCTAAGGGACAATATTCATGCAACTAAAGTTTAAGAACTGTTGTTGGTCATTATAAATTGTTGTGACTATATTCAGTTAATAGTGGTCAGAAGAACCAAGGACATATGATGGAGGTCCAAGAGACTATAATCTAGTGATTATGGTAGGAGAGACCATACTTGGGTGATAGAGTCCATATGGAACATAGTCAAGAGATGGTGGTAAGAAGGACTTTGTTCAAGAGATGTAGATCTGAGGGACTGTAGCTAGAAAAATATGGTCATAGGTTATGTGGTCTGACAAATAAGGTCAAAGGGACCATAGTAGACTGAATATGGTATGAGGGGTCATAGTCAGGTGATATTGGTCATATGGATTGAAGGGACCTTAGTTGAGTGATTATAGTCAAAGGGTCTATAGTGAGTTGATGGTGGTGAGAGATACCATAATTGTGTGATGGATTAAAAGGTAATTATATTTAGAATATTTTGATTGGAAGGGCCATAGTCAAGTGATTGAGGTCAAAGGGATCATCTCAGCCAATGGAGGCCTATAAGATCAAAGTTGAGCAATGATGATCACATAAACCATATTCATGTGAAGTCTAATAAAAGAGGATAGAGAGGCTACAATTTAGCCACTGATAGAGGAGGAATTATAATGGGTAGATGATGGCTTGAAGGATCATAGAAGGTTAAAAGAGGAAAGAGGGACAATAGTTTGGGACCATTTTTTGGGGGACCATAGTAATACAATTTGCATCAGAGGGACCATAGTCTCACGATGGAGATCAATAAGAATATAGTCATACAACCAAGGTTGGAAGGACTGTAGATCGAATCAAAGATTTATGGGACAAAATTCAGGTAATAATGGTTGATGGGATTGTAGTCAAGTGATAGTTTTGGAGGGATCGTAGTTGAGTGGAAGAAATTATAGGAACCATAGTAGTATGATGGTAGTCGTAGGAATCATAGTTTGGTGATGGTAGCTAAAGGAGCCGTAATGGGGTGACTGTGGTAGTAGGGATCAAAATAAGGCAATGGAGGCTATAGGCAATCGTTAGGGAACTATGGTAAGAGGGATCATAAATGAGTCTAACATCGAAGGGACCATAATTGTGAAATTATCATAAGAGGGACTGTAATCAAATGATAGTGATTGGAGGGACCGTAGTTGGAGGTAGGGGTATCAATAGTTGACCCGAACCAAAACTTAACCTAGACACAACCAAAAAATTATTTTTTTGGGTCAACCCATTTGTAGGATGGGTCGGGTTTAAGTTCAAGAATATGATCTATTTTTTAAATCAGGTTATGTTCGGGTTTAAAAATTTGATCCATTTATAAAATTAGGTCATGTTTAGGTGAAAGTCAGTATAGGTTGTTAAAACTAAAGCAATTATCTCAAGGCTAACCAAGAGGGGGTGATTTGGTTATTTAAATAATTTTTTTAAAACCGTTTCAAGAAATTAAATCTCTGATCCTTAAAATATGTAGTTATTTGAATATGATTTTCATAAAAGATTTTTTAACCACAAAATATTAAAGTGCATAAAATAAAAATACAGAAAATAAAAGGGAATAGAAGAACACTAAATTTTATAGTGGTTCGGTCCAACTATACCTACGTACACTCCTTCAAGACTCCTTCTTCAAGTATTATATTAAATAATAGAGACTTTCCTTTTACTCGAACAATAAGGTGAAGAAGCCCTTACAAACTCTCTCCTACCAAACCAGTGTGGCAGAGAATAGCCATCCTTTTTAACCCTCCCTAGTGAAGGAAGATAACCATCATCCTTTTTCACCTTCCTAGTGAAGGAAGAGAATCGTCATCCTTTTTACGGTCCTGGTGAAGGTAGAGAACCGTCATCCTTTTTCTCCCTCCTGCTGAAGGAAAATAACTCGTAACCAATGTTGTAAAACTTCACTTAAGAGCCTCCAGAGGAGATGGGTAGAAACATGAAGGAGACAAAGAGATCCTTACGTTGGGCAACCTTGTTAATCCCTCACAACTACGCCCTCACTTGATATTTTACACATCACTCTCACTATCACTCCAAAACACTCACACTCAATGGCTACTCTCAAGAGATATTCTCAACAAAGGTGTTTAGTGAAAGTTTTTAGAACTCCTTATATATAAAGGACATGAAAACCCGACCAAAAACTAAAAATTGCAAGAAAACTGTCATATGATCATACTATACGATTGTATATAGTCCCGTACGATTCTTTCATATGAATGTATGACCTGTCATACAAACAATTCAAATTTGTTTGTATGAACTGGCACAAACTCAATTTAGTCATCCATATAAATATATATCATCTCGTATGAACAATTAAAAAATCTATGTATCATCTTGTACAAACCTGATTTTGTACTCTGTCAGTTGTCTGTATGAACTGACATTATACTATATGAATAATTCAAAAGCTGAACAAGTTCATCTAGTATGATTATATATGACCCCATTTCGTACTTGTGAGTCATCTATATGAACCATACATCATACATTACAAACTATTTAAACAAATCTAAATTTTTGACTCACTCCCCTAGTGTGTGTGTTTGTGCACAGTTACCCAATTATAATCACACTTTCTCAGACTCAAGAAGAATAGAAAAATTACATACTTCATTACAAGAAACCCTAATCTAATTTGTCTTAAAGTCTTTGGCATTTTGGAGTATGATTTTTTTGAAATATTACTATACACATAAAATAAGTATAGAATAAATAATATTATGAAACATAAAGATGTGAGCCATAATATTTGTTATCCTCAAAAATATAAACTCATGAGCTTGAGTTGCAACATAAGGTTGACCCAAAAAACTAAAATCAATTCAAAGATCACTTATGCCTCTACTTGGCTCTAGAGTAAGCTCATTGCTCACCTTTTGGTTACACCCTCTGGGTTGCTCAAAAGGAAGCACATGCTTATGGCTTACTAGCCCTCTTGTAACTCAGCTAGCGCATGAATTTTTGGATTGGCCTCATTGCTCACACACACTACACAGATGGCACCATCATTTTTGCTCATTCACATTGCATACTTGACCTCTCCTCTCTCATATTTTCCATGAGCTTGCCTTTTCTTGGGTCCACGTGTCAGGTCAACTTGACCTAAATTTGGTGGGGCTCAGGTCCAGGTTAAGATTTTTGATCCTTTTTTGTTTTCATGTTTGGATCAGGTTGGAGAAGTAAAGTGTGGGTAGATTTTAGGTTGGACTAGAACTTGCAGGTGATGATGTTCAAAGTACTATAGTCGGGTGATGGTGTTTTGATGATTATAATCATGGGATAGAGTGAATGGTCTAACTACATGTTTTATCATCTTTCAGTCAATTAATATTTAATGATAAAGATCCTCTAATGAAATATCCATTATTTATGGCCAAGAAGAGGTTTGGTAGCTATTAGGTAGAGGTGTAGTACTGATAGTCAGGGGCAAGTCTAACAGTGATGGTTGGGATGTAAGGATTTTCTTACTGTGGTACTCAGGTGAAGCTCTAGGAATCTTAATGCCCATAGTTGTCTTCCATTTCTTAGATAAGGGTCCAAACCTATCATTTATGTGTGGAGTATGCCGGGGGAATGATATGCACATAGAATCTTAATGCCCATATATATATAAACTCCAAAATCGTATATAATAGCTACGAGTTTCACAATCATAAAATAAAATATATCTTCTCCTTACTTAAAGAATAACTAATAACATAAAATAAAACCTAAAGCATCCTGTAACTAATCAATCTCACACTCCTGATCCTCTACCCTTACCTGAAATCATTGAAATTAAACTCAAAGCATGGTAAAAGAATGATATGCATGTCCTTAGTTAGTTCATAATAGTAGCATTAAAACCATATGCAATAATTATAAAAGAGGTAAAATAATATAATAGTATGTTAATGATACTAAGAAAAAAGTGTAGTATAGAAACAATAGAATAAGGAAACTAGTAAATTTCTAAATCGATAAATCAATAGATCAGTAAATTAGTATAGAGATTGAATCAAATAAGTAGTAAACAATCTTTCCCAAATCATATGTCATACTAGTAAGGAAATCCTATAAATTATTAAACTATAAACATTTATAAAAACTTTGAAAATTCATAAAAATGCAGTAAAATCAAATTATTATACACATGAGCTTCAATCATTCGATATTCATATCCAATTGGAATATTATATCACATGCTCAGTATCACTTGATCAGTATCACATACTCTTTATAGAAATCATGTGCTTAGTAATGGTAAATCAATAATTGTAATATTGATAGTGAATCAGTAGTAATATTAATAATAATATGAGTACCGGTAGAGTTGATAGTATTAACAATGAAGTAATATAGTAGTAGTAAAATAGTTATCAACGTAATTGTAAATTAATAGTAACAATAGTGGAGTAACATGCATTATAGTAGTCATACTAAATAAGTATGAGTTATGGCTTCCAAGATTTTTTAGTAGTTAGAAATTCAGTAGCTTGACTTGTAAAACAAAATTATCACTCCTTACCCATTAGGACTGTAATAACTTCTTATAACTCTTAATCTATAAATCATTTGAATTACTAGAGGATAACACCAAATCACAATATTTAATGGAAAGCTCATCCACCCAACATCTTATATAGGCTTAAATTACTCTTTAGGCAATGTAAGTAAATCACCAGCCTTTACTTCTTTTTATACATTATTACTATCATAATATTATAAAAGTAATAACAAATAGTTACTACCAAATAAAAACCTCACTTCATTTATAATGCTTATATTAATTGTATTATATAAAAATACCAAAATCTTTATTATGTGCATATCATACAAAACATATTAAGTTTCATTTAACTAAAAAAATTACTCAATCAATTTGCCAGAATGACCAGAGTGATGAAAACTATAACATACATAAAGTTGCTTAGTTAAAGTTCACAAAAATTCTAAGAAATAAAATAAATTTAATTTAAAAGAAGAAGAAATTATACAATCATAATAAAAATTTTTGAAAATAGAGATAAGATTACAGTCACTTTCCTCGATATAACAAATTTTTGTAAAAGTGACAGAGTAGATTGGCAACTGAAATGCAAATATTTTTTCCTCTCTCCTCTTTGCCTTTCCCTTATCTTATTCCTTCAATGATAAGCTAGTGTTGGTGGCAGTAAGAGAAGAGTGAGTGGAGAATAAAATTGTTATATATATATATATATTGGAGAAAAACCACGGTAGGGCCTATGCGTTAATACTGGAAAAAATATACATCCTTATAGGATCAGAAGCTCACTAAAAGAGAAACATTTGTAATAAGACCTAAGAGTTTGAAATCATATATATTATAGGAAAATAAAAGTAATTCAAAACACAAAAGAAAAAAAATAGAAACCAAAAGACAAAGCTACCAACATTAGGAAGCATCCAAGACAACACCCCAAAAATGGCTACCAGGAGCAATCCAACGACTCAGAACCACCAGATAAGGAGTGGAAAACCTGTAAAACATGCAAAGCTAAATAGAGAAGAGGAAGGGGGGAATCAAATCCCCTAGACAGCACCCAAACCAACAAATTATCGGCCAAAAAGCAACCAACAACAAATACCAAAAAGGAAAAAAAAAACCCACTCAACAAAACATCATAATTACTTCTTAGATTTCATTCTACAACATTTACTGCCATGCAAGATAGCTTTATCAACAACTTGAATAACATCTAAACCATACAAGTCATGAAAATAATCATCATGCACATCACCAACATCTTCACTCACCTCACCCGAAGCCAACCTAAATGTCTAGCACAAATAACATCAAAATTAGAAACAAAATGAGAATTCAAACCATTAGCGGATGTAGCAATAATAGGCACCTTCACAATAGTCTCAGATGCATGAGAAATAGAACCACCACTAGACCCCACAAGATTAGAAGAAACTAACCCAAAATAGGGCTAGGAGTAACCACAACCTCAGATGAAACAACACACACTTCAGCTTGACCATCAGCCAATTATGCCTTATTTTCAACCTCTACCACAACATGAGACAAGGCCATAATATCCACTCCCACATCCTTAGATCCAACCAAAATCCCATCTGCCACCTCCTTATTAAGCACAATAGGAGAAAGCAAACCACCAGAAGTATAAAAAACAACATCACTAGGCTCCTTAGTAAAAATACGCATAATTTTATGCCCCACAACATTAGGCATAGGAGAAAAAAAACCATCCCCATGGGAACCATTCAGAACTTGATCCAACAACAACTCACCTTGGGCCACCCCAACTAAACCATTGACTGGATCATCAGTTCAAGCAAAGTATGAATATCAGCCACAACCCCCTCCTTTACATGAAGAGCAGCATTCAAATTAGAAAATAAAATTGGACAACCATCCTTCAAATGGCCAAAAGTTATAATAAATGAAATATGAAGGAAACTCTTCCTCAACCAATTGAATGTAACCCATAGACTTAGCACCGAGTTAAAATTGAGAAGTATGTCTTTTGGTAACATCTAATTCAAAAAGTATGGGAGCAATGGATGGTATATAACCACTAATTTTTGCATTATCCATTCTCAAAGGTCTTCAAAACAGTGACCCCAATCCGTGAAGTATGCCGGGGGAAAAAATATGCGGGCGCAAATGGATAAAAGAGATCCAAATGGGAACAATAGGGGACTCCACAGATAATATCAGAATGGAGAGTCCTCTTAAAAAGCTTCATGTAGCAATTGCTAACAAAATAGGATTGGTGGGAAAAAATCATAAAATAATCTAAATCATTCATAAGTTTATTCAACACATTTTTAGGGTTCAAAATTGCAACCAAAAATGCACCACAAACGTTCAGGTTAAAGAAATATTTGCGAATAGTATCAAGGGGCAGACGACAGTCTATGAACTTCCTGACTAAGGTAAACTCAAAAGGTGCAACAAGTGATAACATTTCCTCCTCTGAAATCAATAAAGTAGCCAAACCATAATGGGAAGAGAATTTGAGTGGTGGGAAATAAGGTGAAGGAAATTCACCTAATAAACCATCTCTAAATAACCTAGATTTTAGATTTTTATCCAAAAAACCTAGGATCCCTTAAATGATCTGTAGCCTTGACTAGGTTTTCCAAATTCTTTTGATTCTTGCCCCAAGTATTATTTAACCAACTAAACCTAGGATGGTTCTTCCAAATCAGGTTATAAGTATTGGAATAGGGATTGTTCCATCTTCCAATTAAATTCAAATAAATCCTTAACGCATGAGTATCATAAATAAAATTTAAATTAGTCACTTTCCATTATATAGATGATCATGATCTTGATTTAGCTCCAACAATATCCAATTTCTTTGAAATATCAGCTACCTGAGTAGTAAGAATCGATAAATCATCTTATTTATAGACTCCAATTATTCTCTTAGGATTCACCCTATCAGAAGGTCACTTTTGAAATTATTTATAGCTATTTCCTCTATTAGTTCACATGCTTCATCAAATGGCTCAAACATTACGCATCCTCCAGCTACATGACCTATGATTGATATAAGGTATCCATCTAATCCATTATAAATGGTTAGAATAATCAAGCATTTGGGTAAGGCATTGTGAGGGCATTTCCTAAACATTTTCTTAAATCTCTCCCAACTTTTATAAATTCATTCTCCTTTAAAGTAGGTAAAGGAAGTGATATCATTTCTAAATTTAGTAATTTTAGAATGCGGGGAATACCTAGCTAGGAATTTTTCAGCTAACTCATTCCATGTAGTCATAGAGCCTGGTTGCAAAGAATTCAACCACATCATGGCCTTATCCATTAGAAAAAAAGTGAAAAATCTAAGTTTAATATCATAATTAATGGCACCATTATATTTAAAGGTTGCTCAAGTTTGCAAGAAACTAGCTAAGTGTAAGTTTGGATCTTCAAAAAAAGTTCTCCAAAATTGGGAATTTTGAATCATTTAAATTATGATTGATTTTAGTTCAAAAATATTGGTTTGGATAGTATGTCTTTTAATACTCTCATCAACATACTACTTAATATATCTAGATTTGTCCTGATCTTGTGTTGGATAAAAAAATTTTAAAATCTTTTTCATTTTTGAAATTTTGATTTGGGTCCTTTCTATTTATGGATTAAACAGCGAGGGCTTCTCACAAGATCTGCCAAGCGTGTAATAAAGAAAAAATACTAAAAATTATAACTAATTAATCAAACAAACACTTTTTTTTTTCAAAAATTTTATCAAATAGAATAAATATATATGATATAGTTTGGCCTAAATACGCCCATATTTTAACATTATAGTTAAAATTGCAACACATCTATTATGTCACCGGTATCCAAGCCAAAAACATGAAGGAGGGCTTATAGTGAGCTATTATGAGACTCTCTATTCTGAAATATGCTTAAAATATTTTTGATAAAAGGTTAGTAACATCAAACTAAATTATGCAAGTATACATGTTAAATCAAGTAATAAAATGGAAATGTAGAGTGTCAAATTCATGAGGAAACATTCTATTAAATTGTAACTTAACTACTACTACTTATTTAAAATGCACCTATGATGCTACTAAAAATTAAAATGATGTTTACAGTTGTTATCAATAAAAGAAGATTAAGAATTGCAAAAAGATTTTTGATATATAGTAGAATATAATATTTTTGACTAATGAATGTAAATAACATAGTTTTATTAATGAGACTCTTAATTATATAAGTGGATAATAGCATATGCATTCCAAGATCTATGTCAAGCTAGTAAGGGTGAAAAAAAGGTTTAATTTCTTCCTTAAATTTTACTATATCCATATAACCTAGAGTTTTCAAACAACTTATGTCTAGGCATGCAAATATTCCATTTTAACATTCTTAATTATTCCAGCATTCCACAATCGAGGATATACATTATACTATATTTTAACTACACACATGGCCATTTGATGCATTAAATGAAGTTCATGAGATATTAAAAACATCAATACACTTATTAAAGCATAAGTGTCTACATAAATACATACAATGTTTTCTACATATATGGCCCAAAATATGAGAATTAGCAAGACATGGAGGAAATAATAAGCAAATTTATTTTCATTTTATTGATTGAAATAAAATATACAAGAGATATAATAAGAAAATTATCACTTGAAATGATCAAAAGATCTTCTCCACACTCCTTTGATAAATCATAGATTTTATTATAAAAATAGGCTAAGATCTCCATAAGGAAAGTATCATGACCTTCTTTGGCCTTCCTTATACTTGAGCTCTATGGGGGGGGGGGGGGGTTAATGAATATACTAAAAATTACAAGAATTCAGTCAAGTGATTGAACTCTCCAAAACAAAACAAAAAATTTGAAAACTATTTATAGTAAGCAAAGGACTAGGTTCATCAATCGTGGAACTTGATAAGGTAGCACCCCAATGGTGAAAAATGAACTAGCACCAGACACTATAATATTTTCTCCACTATGGCACTGGATAACATAACATAGTTAATAATTGAAATGTGCAAGACCGCTTATTAGTAACTGCTCTACTATTATAGTCATGTTATTTGAGCACTGTGATACTTGAATGGGGAATCTAGCATTAAGGCTTGGAAAGGAATGGTTCTTTTGTGCTTATTTTCCCAAGAGACCTTACACTGTAGTGTGAAATTCTAGTGCATCAGTGTTGTTTAATTCCATAACATTGACTATGGTCTCCCTTTTCAACACTTTCAAATAGAGAAGATTAGTGCTACGTTGTATGTAATGGGTACCTCGAATTAATTGGTCTTGGCATTATGGCTTTATATAAGTTTGCACCACGACGTTGCTTAACAATTGAATTTTTTTTGCCATTTTTGAACATTTTCTATACAAACATAAATAAAATAAAACATTTTTATAGAAATTTAAATATAGTATATAATACATAATTTACACTTAACAACATATATTGTTGTGGTGTTGTATCATGCTAACCATAATATTAGTCACTAAAAGTGCTCTTATTAATAATTTTTCTTTAATTATCTTTGCCACCCACGTTACCTACCCTCATTTTGTGTTCCTTGTAGAGTAACAAAAGAAACTAGAAGAGGAAGAGAATAGAGAGGATGGAAGAACGAGAGAAGGGAAAGGAAGCACTTCTGTGCATTTTTGTGTGTTGTTCTTATTACAAAAGATATTTCGCTTGTAATAAATGACTATACTCGTACTCCTACTTTTCTTGGTTTTAATTTTTAAGAATGTTATGTCTCTTGCATATATCAATAATACATTTTTAGTTAATTTACTTAACTTTTATTGAATGAGTTTTTGTATATAATGGAGATGGACTTTATATGCATTTCAAATATAATATTATTTAATATCATCAAGTAGATTGATAGTTATGAAAAGTGTATAAATTTTCGCATAGTTCAAACATTAGAGTATTTCATACATGATATTGACTTAAGCTGCATGAATGAAATAAGATTATTAATATAAGAAAAATATGGCATTTACCCTATAATTTTTTCCTTTCTCGAGTTTTCCATAAAAATAATATGGTGTTTCTTATTATTCTAGCATGTACTCTCTCTCATTTGCATGTTTGGGGTCTTCATATAAAGTTAGGACTTTAAACTCTATAATTCTCTACCATTGTGAATATGCAGGCATATAATACTTCGACACTATTTATAGAAAATGATATTTTGCTATGTGGCATTCTTTGCTACAACCTTGAAAGGATGCTCACATTAATGCCCTAGTTACATTTTTATTAAGGGAAGCCTCAATGAAAATAATAAACAAGCATTGCTCTTTTTCCTCCTAACTATCATCTATTATTGCTTCAATTTTTTGGGAAGCAAATTTTGATGATGGGGCAACCTTGGCTCCATACTTAAAGGGATATTTATGTTGAAATCTCGAATATGACTATAGTCAAGAAAGGCCCTCTTATATTTTATAAATCTTAAAAAATCTTACCAATAATAATCTTCCAAAAAGCATCCAAAAAATATAAAAAGGCTTTAAGTAAATCTTAAACTTGATATAGTCCCCAATGTA
The DNA here is from genome assembly GCF_001605985.2 of Dendrobium catenatum. Lineage (NCBI taxonomy): Eukaryota > Viridiplantae > Streptophyta > Magnoliopsida > Asparagales > Orchidaceae > Dendrobium > Dendrobium catenatum. The sequence continues at coordinate 30,152 of NW_021394407.1, forward strand.
ACATCTACTCCTCATGCATGGTCATAGTCTCTGTTAAGATAGTTGCTCTACAAAATTAAAAAAAAAGGGTCTTAAATTTTAATTTTTTAAACTACCAATTCACCCCCCCCCCTCTTGGTAGCCTTGGGACACTCACTTAGGCTTAACAACCTAATTAATAGACTCAACAGTCTCGATCTTGGAAAACAAGTAACATCCTAAAGATATACTAATCTTTACCTTTGATTTCAGATACATTAGACATTCACCCCTACCAATCAATGTATAATTGATCCTAGGGGGATTCTATTTAAACTCTTTAACAAAAGTTAAAGTTATCAGGCATTTCAAATAACATAGGATAAGCTAAATATCTTTATAGAATCCCTTGACTTCTTCCATACAAGTTAATGTGAATGAGTGAAACTCTAACAAATAATCTCAAGTAGGTCATATATTCTTGATTGATTTTTCTTGATCTCTTCGACACAGGTTAATGCCATTTATTAATTCTCTAACAAGTAACCTCATATCAATCAAACATCTTTGGTGGATTACACTTTACATCTTGTATGTAGGTTAATATCATAGAGTAGTTCTTTGACAAATAACCTTGTATGGTTCAAATATCCTAGTCAGATTTTCTCAAATATAAGTTAAAATTGTTGAGCAATGCTTTGAACAATAACCTTAGATAGGTTAACCATCCTTGGTGGGTTTCTCTTAACCTCCACCACACAGGTTAATTTCATCAAGCAACTCTTTGATAAATAATATTACATAGGTGGAAAATAATATGTTTCCAAAAATCACCTTAATCAGGCATAAATCTTGAGGTATTATAATTGAAAATATTTTAAGTTAAATTTAAAATTGTTCAAACACCAATTTAAATAAACTTATAGTTAAATTGAATGTTTCAATGAAACAAACCCAATGACTCCAAAATTTTGTTAAATTAGAGTCGGATTGGGCCAAAATAAAGGGCTCAAGGCATATTTAAAAGATTTAAGATATTAATTTGATGACCATATTTTATTAACCTAGTTTTTTTTATAAAAATGAATTTAAAACAAAACACTAAATTTAAATTTAAATTATAGTAATGTGATGATGACCTTCCAAATGTTGGAGTGCTAACTTATGAGTATAACAGCTCAATAAATTACCATCACAGTGTTGAAGCCCCTGATGTACAAAATATATAGATTCAACATGCAGCATTATGGTGCAGGGTGGTTGAGCTAGGGCACTAAACAATAAAAATTTATTTTTAAATATTTTTAAAACCAATTTTCTCACTACTCACTTACCCCTCACCACAACTAGTTCTAGCTTTTTTTTCTAAGAAAATGCATAAAGTAATTTATTCAAACTTCTAAGTACAAATTGATTCCTCCTTCAAAAAATCTAGAAAAGAAGGGGGAATGTTATTATCACTAACATCTTGCCAAAAAAAATTCTGAAAAAAGAGCAAAGCTAGCTCATAAATCAGCTAACTTATTACATTCTCTTCTAGAAAAATGAAATAGTACTTGCTTAAAACCCTTAAGAAAGTCTAAATCCTTAGGATTTAGAAGTTCTTTTGAAATAAAATTATTCTAAAAAAGCAGTATAACATTATGATTATCTTCTTCAATCACAATGTCCTTAGCATCAAGCATTCATTCTTGAACATAATTCCATAAATAAAGAACGGGTAGTATCTCAACCTGTGCACTATCACAATGTATATAGCTGAATCCAAATGCTCCAATGAAGCATCTCTTGTAGTCTCTGCAAACACCACCAACTCTGGCTTTATTATTTGTATTTAAAGAAGCATCAACATTACACTTAATCCAACCAGGAGGTGGAGGAAGCCAAGAGGAATGACCCAACATATCATGCTGATTATGTTCCTAGTTCTCCCATATTAGATTATTTTGAAAAGAGTCAACTCGTAGCTTAAAGAATTAGCTGTAATAAACGAGAAACAATCTTCATTTTCTCCATGTATGATTTTGTTCCTGCTTTTCCAACAGCAAAACACCAAGGAACAATACAGATTCCTAATAAAGGGATTTTGTACTAAAAGATTATGCAATTCATTCATACACTCATCCAGAGAGTATAAAACAAGCATCCGGAAATTCCAGGCTTCAAGCTTCTCACGGACTTTCTTGATCATTACATAGTTCAGTGCTACATGTTCAACATTTTCAACAACTTCACACCCTCTCGGGCAGCCATCAAAATCAATAATTCTTATATAATGAAGAAACCAGTTTGACGGGATAACATTTTTGCATAAACTCCAACAAAACAATTCAACCTGTGGCCTTAATTTTAAATTTTTTATCCAGCTCAAGTTTAAGTCTTCCATATCATCTTCTATAGTTTTTTCATAAGCTAATGCAGCAATAGAATTCTTTGAGCATTTCACAGGTATCTCCATATAAGCTGCATACTGAAGCATTGTTTCAGCTTTTGAACATTCCATTCCACTTTTAGAATAAATGCTGACATAGTAGAGGAATCTTAATCCAAAACTGAAGTAAAATTTGGCCATCTATCAATACATTTTTCCAAAATCCTTACATCATTTGTGGTATTAACCTCTTGACCGTTACAAATTTTCCATCTCATTAGAGGATGTAGAAATTTTGCACAATTCATAATAATTTTCCATGTTGAGGAGAAATTGCATCTACTCCAATAACTCCATAGATCATAACCATATTTAGAGATTAAGGTCATGTTCAAAAGAGAAGAGGGAATTCTGATAAATCTAAGAGCCAATTTGGCCCTTAAAGGACCTATTCTTCCCAGCCCCTACTGCACCCCTCTACCTCCTTTATTTTTCAGTTTGCACAGTACATCCCAAGCAACATAGTGAACACCAAAACTACCATATTTTTTATTCCATAAATAATTTTTGCACACTTTATCTAACTCATTTAAAATTCCTAAAGGAATAAGGGAGTGAGTAGATAAAAAAAATAGGCAAGGAAAGAAAAGAAGCATTCATCAATACTAACTTTCCAGCAAGAGAAATAAATTTATTTCCCCACATATTCTATCTTCAAGCAGCTTTTTCAATCAAGTTTTAATAAAAGTTTGTTAGGGATGTTAAGCCCTTATGAACTAGTCGCAAGGCTAACCAAAAGGGGTGAATTGGTATTATAAAAATTCTTTCACAATCAAAAATACAAACCAAGATTCACCATATAAATCAAAGTGAGAAAATTAAATGCGAAAATAATAAAGGAAAGAACATACCAAATTTATAGGGGTTCGGTAAAACCTTGACTTACATCCACTCCTCGGAGGTGCCCTATGAGTATTTCACTAAACTCAGTGTCTCTCTTTTAGCCCCCACATCTAGACAGAAAAGCCCTTACAAAATCCCTTCCACCTCCCACGGTGCGGCGGAGTAGCTGGGTCCTTTGACACCAAAGAGTTCTTCTTCTTCCTAGATTTTCCCTCAAGACAAGCCTTGAATCCGATGGTACTAAGGTGCAAGCTCACTGGAGCAACCGTGTGGAATCCCTCTCCACACTCCCTTAAAACCCCCTCTAAGGATCTTCTCCTTCTCTCAAACTCCACCCTTTCCTCTCTCCCTTTCAAGCTCTCTCTTAAAGTTCCCTCCAAAAGAATAAAGCTACAATTGCTTCCAAAGACACTTACTAAGTTCCTTGTCAAAGCTTAAATAGAAGAGCTAAAAATAAGCTCATTAAATGCAACTTGCTGACTTTATTGTCCAGGTCGATATGTATATCGTCTTGTCCGATCAGTGTAAATTAAGCTCAATCAGCCAGGATGATTTGGGACGATCAGAAGAAGTTTGTTCATATCGTATATATCATCTTGGTCGATTAGTACAAATCATGGAATATCATTATGAATATCGCCCTTAATAAGAGATGTTCGATGTCCAATCACCCAATGGATCATCCCGACAGATCCTGTGATCTTCCAGGATGATGTGATCTTGTAATCAAATCTTAATTTCTTTCCTTAAATACCAGATTAATTTAAGAAAAATTATGCTGGATCAGCTAGGTCGATGCCCGGGATGATGTCTAAAAATATGTAATACCTAAATAGATATGGCGGCTGATTCTTTCTGATTTGAGCCTATCATCCTGGACAATACAAAATTGTCAGGATAATATGCTTAATGATGGCTACCTTAATAAGGATGCCCTAATTAGGGTTTCTATTTTTGAATTGATCATCCATGCTGAAATAAATATCATCCTGGACGATGTTACCAAAAATAGTAAACTCTAGGATATAGTCAGAAATTCTCCCAAGGTGTGTGTGTGCAAGATTACTTAGTATCATGAACCACATTATTTTCAATAGACTCAAGAAATGGAAAAAATATAAATTGACTCAGACGTAATCTACCTAATCTTGAGCTGGCTTGAGTTACACTCGATCTTGTGGATCTGAAAATTTAGTAGGCAAGGCAGCCATAAAAAATCTTGAATGTTTGTTATCATCAAAATTCTAATTCAAGAAAAATGATCCATAACAATTAAAATATGAACTTACTAGTCTTCTTAGAACAATCTTTGTTACAAAAAAATTCAGCTCATTAACCACTTTTAAATTCAGTATTTTGGATAGTTTTCTAACGATCCTTCTTGAAACAGAATTACCAAATAACATAGAAGACTTGCTTAAATTGATCAATTGCCCAATCCAATTATAATATTTTATAATAATTTTCTTTAATATTTTCTTATTAGCTTCTGAAAAGATGGTTATGTCATCTGCATACATAAGGTGAGAGATCAAAGGAGCATTTGGAGTGATTTTCATGCCAATTTTACCACCTCTCCAAGCAAAATTCTTCAGATAGCAATTGACAACACATGATAAAGAGGAAGGGAGATAAATGACATCCTTGACTAAAGCCGCATTTAGACTCAATCCAATTTGAGATACTACTATTGATCAAAATAGAAATTTTTGGATCCTTAACACATTCCATAATAAGATTGGAAAATCTTTTAGGAAAGCCAAACCATTCAAGCACTTTATTGAGTGTGGGCCAACACATGCTATCATATACTTGCTCCATATCAACTTTGATAGAAACCAAACCCTTTTTAGATTTAGAGAATCTAAATTTATGAAATAGCTCTTAAGCAAGAAGTATTTGATCAGACATAAGTCTTCCTTTTATAAAAGCATATTGAATCTTCGAAATAATTTTAGGAAATAAATAGCTCATTCTATTCACTAACATGTTGGCCACAATTTTATAAATTGAATTACAAAGTCTAATGGGCTAGTAGTTAGAAGGTAATAAAGGATTTTTTACCTTAGGAATCTGCACCACATTAATCTCTTTCCAAGCATTGGACATACAGCCTGATTTGAAGAAATAATTGATGGCATTCCACACATCATTATGAATAGTTTGCCAATACGCTTTGATAAAAGAGTATGTGATTCTATCTCTTCCAGGAGATTTGTTAGAGCCCACCTTTTTGATAACCTCCTCTAGCTCCACTCTAGAGAATTCTCTGTCCAGAATTATGAAATCCGCAACTTCAATCTTCTTGGAAGGTGAAGGCCACCCTTCCAAGGAACAATCGCTATATCTCCATTTGTTTTTGAAAAAATTCATAAACACTTCAACAATTTCTTTCTGATTTTCCAAAAGCACTCCAGCATTATTTTTGAGTTGATTGATCCAATTCCCATGTATCTTGCTGCTATGAAAGCATGAAAAAACTTTGAATTGGTGTCTCCATCTTTTAGCCATTGCAATTTTGATCTTTGTTTCCACCAAGTGCATAAACGTCCAAGAGTAGAGTTGAGATCCCAGACCTTGGATCTGAGTAAAATTGTTTTCTATTCAGAGATACCACCATCAACCGATTCTTCTTCTTGGAGCTCCAGAATTTCTATTTTAAAATTGTCTTTCATCACAGTTAAGCTTTTATGCTTAGCTCTATTCGAAAAAAATAGAGCTTTTAAAGAGCGTTGAAAATTTTTATTCAAAATTTCATCAGAATTACCTCCAATTGGTTTCTTCTAAGAAAACCAAACCACTGAGTGTGAGGCAGGATAAGATAACCATACATCTTCAAATCTTAGATTATTTCTTCTATGTACAATTGGAGAAAAGATTTTCAGCATAATAACTATGGTCCGAAGCAATTCTTGATAAGCTCCTTACCACCCCCACCTTTAAATATTTTAAGGCTGCACATTTGAGAATACACCGATCAAACCTCTCTAAGATACAGGCATTACCTGATTTATTATTACACCATGTATATTTAGGGCCAATAAATCTAATTTCATGGAAATAACAATCTCTCATGAAAGAATACATATTTTGAGCTTCTTGTGAAAAAACACATTTTTTGCCACCTTTTTTTTTTTCTCATCTTGGGATAAAATACAGTTGAAATCTTCACCCATAACCATTGGAAGTTTTGAGGATGAAAATGTTTCCAATTTGGTCCATAGGATTCTTCTTTCATAGCAATCTGTGCTTCCATAAACTTTATCTATCAACCAAATGCCTTTATTAGCAATGTTCAATTCTCCCACTACTAACTGGTTAGATGCTTCCACAACAGAAAAGCCAAGTTCGATCTCCAGCATACCATTATACCACCACATAATCCCCTTGCCAGAAATAAAAAGAAATCCCACATGTCTCCTATTAATCCTTTGAATTCTAAAGGATCTATAGAAGAAATTTTGGTCTCAAGAAGACCCAAAAAAATTGCATCATTATCATTCACAATTTCTTTCAAGTAACGGGAGGCCTCAACTTTCCTACTCCCCCAATAATTCCAAAATACTAATGAGCTCATTTTGGATTAGATTTGGGTAGAGAACCACAACCTCTCCTTTTAATCAATCAACTTTCCTGTTTTTAGAGGATAAACTGACATTGCCCAAGGACTTCAATTCTTTTTACAGTTTGAATTTGACCACGTTAAGATTTGATGGAGATTCTATGACAGGAGGAATTGCACCAACCTTTACATCTTCAATTAATTCTCCGTCTTCTCTTTCAGCCCTGTCATCTCTGTTTGTCTTATCTATCCCTTTCTATGGTATAAGTAATAATAATCGAGTTACCATCTTCATCATCCAAACAAAATAATTTGAACATATTTCCCTTATCACAAGAAACAGGTTTTTGAATATCAACTAACTGCTTTATAGATATAATATAATTCAAATCTTCAGGCATCACAGCTAAAATCTGATTATCAATAGGATGGACAATATCAGCTTCATTAAATGTTCTTGCATATTTTGAACAATCATCATATACTTCATTAACTTCTATTCCTTCGACTCCACCCGTGGCTTTTCCTTATAAACTTTCTTCTGCATAACAAATCTGCCACCCTTCTTTCCACGATTTACATGAATCCATAGTCTGTATTCAGCTTCTTTATCTTCTCCCAGTTTAAGAGTTTTTTTTGGAAACATTTTTAACAATGTTATTGTTTTGAATAGCCTCAGTTGTATTGTTATTTAAGACCAATTCACAGTCATCAACCATATGGCCAATTCTTCCACATTTGAAACAAAACATTGAGATCTTTTCATATTCAACTTTTTGAAAAAAATTACCATTTATTCCTTGAACACATACGCTCAAACGAAGCTTCTTGTTAATATTTACATGAACACATACTCTTGTAAATTCTCTCCTACTCCACTAGAACATATTCCCATCTATCACGAGTGCAACTCCAATTACAGAAGCAATCTGAGTAGCATTGGTTTCATCCCAGCAAAAAATAAGAAGATGAGATAGTCTTATCCAAATTGGAGCAGTCAACCCTTTCAAGGATGACGTAGAGAACTCCGGAGTCCATCTATCAATACCCACAATGTGGCCATTGACAAACAATGGGCCATTGAATAGCACCATTTCCATCGAATCTGAAGAAAAGAATGAACAAAGAATCCAGCCAAATCCCAAAATAGTTAAATTAAACTTTCCAAGTTAATTCCACTACTTGCGTAGCTTCGGGCAATAACTTGAACTGGTATATCCTTCCCAAACACCTTCACCATAATTGAGAAATTCAATTTTTTTGAGTTCTCCACAACAGCCGGTTCAAATAATTTTACAGATCCCTCTTCTGTTATCACAGCTTCATCCATGGCAAAGTTGATTTTGATGTTCGGCTTCCTATTCCAGGGATTAGATTGCTTAGTAACATTATTGCCGCAATCAGCAATATTTACCTTATCATCAGGTATAGTCTTTTGAGCATTCTCCGAAATAGTCGGAGGGTATTCATAACAGATAGGATTTTGAGTTTTATCAGGAAGATTTGACATACCAACCCTATTCACAGTTAGCTTTATATTTGATGAAGAGGAAGCTTCCAAATTGTTGTTTTTAATCCCAACAGAGTAATTGAATGATACTCAAGGGGTCTTAACCATATCATCAAACACTAATTTCTTACCTTTACCCAATACATGCGAAGGTGTCTTCAAAACTTCCAGAGATGGTTCTTTGATTTTCAGAGCACTAGGGACGACAGAATAATTTTGATCAAAATAATAATCAGGCAAGCGAGAACCCGAGTTTGATCAATAATTGATTGACCACCAGCAAATGAAGCCAAAGTATCCTCCCTCAAAGAAGGATGATCCATCAAAGATGAATTCAAAATTGAATTATGGATTTCGTGAATAAACTCATCAGTTTCAGAACAAACAGGATGAAATGTGATTGGATTCCGATGACTGGAATCAGCCGCCGGAGGTTTATCAACCATTGCCGGAAAAACCGACACCAGAGGAGGGAAAATGAAATTTCAAAAAAGTAAGGTTTCTCTCTCTAAAAATGGGTGGTTCTCTCTCTAGAAAGCTACTTGACAATAAAATTCCAACTAGTTCTAACTTACTATAGAAGAAATATGAGAAGGGGGAAGAAAAGTAGGAAGAGGAAAGTGAAAGTTGTATTTTGTTTTCCAATTTGATACATCACTTCTATATAATTTTCTTAGATCGAGGTAGGAAATTGTAATATTGGCTCTATTTTTAAAGATTATGATTTAAACTTTTTGATTTCTTCTAAATTAAATTTATTATTTCCCCCCTATATTTAGTAAACTTTGATTACACAACTTTTATGTGTTATAATATCGATTATTTTGGATATTTTAACAAATTGATTGTGTGATTTCACTAAGTAAAATATAAGTTATTATGTTTTGTATGATTTACACAAAATAAATCTTTTGGTAATTTTATATAAGTGTATTGTTAAAATAAACATTGAAAAAAAATATGATCATGTTATTCCATAATAGGTTTTTTTTATTACTATTAAAATATCACGATAATAATAATATGTTAAAATAAGTAAAGGCTGGTAAAATATTGATGTGGGTTGATAACTGTACATGATGGTGGGCCAATGAGATTTCCTTTAAACATTATTGTTTTTCCTTTATCCTCTACTGATTCACATGAGTCGCTGATTAAGAGTAATTAGGATTTATTGCTATGCTAACAGGAAAGGAGTGATGACTTTATCTACTAAGCCAACGGTTACTAACTTACTACTACTAACATCAATAATTTTCTTATAAAAAGTTCAGTTTCTAAAGAGAGAAAAGCTTTCAAAATTCTGTTTGAGGTTCTTTTTGTGCAAGCGTTTTACCATCCTCCGGCACAATCATGGTGGGACATCATCGGATTCCATCCCTTCCAATCATGTGGATTGATCACCTTACGTAGCTATAATTTTAAAGACTCACAAGATTTCTACTAGTGTTCCTTTGGTTATCAGCAAGATGGAGGATGTTCCAAAAATATTAAAGAAGGATTCTTATGAAGGCAAGGGAGAGAATGTGATAGAGAAGGCTTCCCTTAAAAGTTATCCAAGTAAGAACTTCAAGTAAGAATCTAAACTAGATAAAGAAGCTTCATCTTTGGCTGGCCTTATCTTTAAAGTTAATAGTTTCTTAAACTCAGTTACTAGAGTGAAGAGTTCGTTGCAAATAGAAGGAAAAAGTGGCAATGCAACTAATGATTGTGGCAAAATTTCAAAAAAATATGATCCGATTGAATCAATTACAAGTGCAGATAATTCTATACCTAATGTATGGAAAAAACTACCAAAGATTAAGGTACTATTTTAGAGGTGGATCAGGGTTTGTAGGTAATCATAACATTGGAATGGATAGCTGGAAGCCAAACTTTTCTCCTTCAACAATGAAGGGTTTATTTTTGCCAATTTTGATTTAGTTGACACACCTTCCGTCAAACTGTTAGGATGACAAGATATCTCCAGGATTACTTCAAGAGTGGGAACTTTCCTCTGTTTAGATGATAAAATGTTTAATTAGGGTAGAAGGGAGTTTGTATGAATCTGCATTCGAATGAATTTGGATGCTCAAATTTCATTTGGAGATTGGATTGAAGGCACACAAGGAAGATTTTTTAGAATATTGAATATGAGAAGATTTCATTATTTAGTTTTTAACTCTGGCGAAGTCAGACATGTTCAGTCCAATTGCAAGCTGAGCAATAAAGGTAACACTTATAAATAATCAATAGTTATGTAGAAGAATAAAGATATTGGAATACGAAACAATGTGGAAGAACAGAAAATTTTTATATTAGTTGAATTAGGAGGAGAGAAGAATAGAAATGAAACAAATTCATATGGACCAAGGATTCTTGAACATTATAATAGAAGTTTTTTAAACTTCCCAATATAACAGTAAGTTCAATGCAGCAGAGGAAAGTAGTTTCAGCAATTTCTGATCATACTAGAAAAAATTTGGTAGATTCTTATTAGTGTCACATTTCAAGAACATAATTTGTTAAAAGAATCTAAGAAGGTAAATGAATTTGTTTCAGTTGCTGAAGAGAAATTTAAAAATCATTCACCATTAGTCAAGGAAATTTTGAAAGTTGAAGAAAATAAGGTGGAAATTGATACTGGGAAGCAAAATTAATATTGTGGTTTATTGATGGAAAATTTAGTAACTGAAACTACTACAACAAATGAAGATATTGGTCTAGAAGATGGAGAACTTCAGGATCAAAATATTATAGAAATAAAGGAAGTATTAACTCAATAAGTTATATCTAAGCCCACTCAAAAAGCTCAATGTGATGTTTTACTAACTTTTGGAAATGGAAGCAATGGTAAGGTAACAGATCATAAAGTTAAAGAAAATTCAAATAACAGTGAGGGTGGAAGGACTACTCCAAAAGCTTCTCAATATTAGATGAAACTCTTTAAAGAGGTGAGGATGTTAGGTTCGATTAAGGGTAGTCAGAGAACTAGTAATGGTGAAGTAGGAAATTAAAGGGATAGGGCTATTGAGATAGTTGAAATTTATTTTTTGATTGTTGATATTCTTGTAACATGTATGTTTTTTATTATTCTAAATATCATTGCTTTGATTAGAATTTCTCCTAACATATTTTGGATGCATTAGTTTGTTCATTGTGTGTACTAATATTTTAGGGAATTCATACTCTGAATTGTTGTTGTTGTTTTTTTTTTTTTTTTTTTTTTTTTTTTTTTTTTTTTTTTTTTGTAATATGCAATAGCATTGAAAAAAAGAACTAGATACAATCTAAAGTAGCTACTCACATTCCTTCTTCAACAATGAACTAAGAGAAGAAGGGATGCTAGAAAAACAGGAACTCTTAAAACAAAAGTTGTTATCTAAAGCCAAAGTAGCACACATGTCGGCTACTTTATTACAATCTCTATGTATATGGTGACAAATTACTTTATTGAAATCGGCCAAGAATAGAAGATCTTCCTCTATTCGGTTTTAGCTTTGACACTTAGCCTTATTCAAAGAATTTTAATGAACTTGATAATGTTGAGGTTATCCCCTTCAATTATTGCTCCTTTGCTATCAATCATCTAAGGTTGAATAAAGTTTCTAATTGACATCACGGCATCCAACTCAAGTTGAGCTATATCGTAATGGATTCTTCTTTCACCAAAGGCAAGTAGTAATCTCCCTTTGCAATCTCTAAATATACCTCCAATTCCAGCACTATTTGTAGGTAGGAGAGACGCATCAACATTAATCTTAATCCATCATAGCGGTGGAGGGTGCCAATTATTTTGATACTCCCTAAAGAAATTACCACCCCCGCTATCTATGAATGGATTAGAGATTTTAGTAGCTGAAGACAGAACATTTGATGCAGTAACAAAGATCGGGCTTGCTTCTTTACCATGGGCAACTTCATTTCTGTTCTTCCAACATAAGTACACCGTAGTGCAATATATATTGACTATATTAGGAGCAAAAATAGAGAGAATTCTCAATTCTCTCAAACAATCATCCAAAGATTCAAAAATAGGGATAAAAAAACCGCACTCTTGAATTTTGTGTATAACCTCCAGCAAGTGCTTACAACGAATAGCAATATGTTCCAAATTTTCCACCTCATGACAGCCTCTAGCACATAAGTCAGAATTTGTAAGCTTCCTATACTTCAAAAATTCATTTGTTGGAATGGAAAATTTACTTATTCTCCACAAAAAAGCTCTACCTGAGAGGTAAGCTTCAGTTTTTTTAACCACTTTGAGAATCACATATCTTCTTCTGTATTATCACAGTTAATGCAGGCTTATAAGCAGGAGCAGTTATATTTTTGCCAAATAGATGGCAAATTTCGTCCAAATAATCTTCAGTAGCCTCCCTATCAATCAAGATTTGTAAGATAAATTTGATAAGATTTTCATGGAAGAAGCAATATAATTCTTCAACTTTCTAGCTTCCATTCTCATTGATGAAGTTACTGAGCTTTAAACCTTCCAAACCCAAGCATTCAATAGTTATTGGCCAATCATTCAAACATTTTTCTAACAGCCAAATGTCATTAAGAACATTAATCTTCTCCCATTGACCACTCTCCGCCTTAATAAACGGTTTAAGTATTCAGCACCTTCATTTAAAATTTTCCAGGCAATTGAAGAGCCTTTCCTGCAATTAGCCTCCACAAATTGTCCCCATATTTAGCTGTAATAACTCTATGAAGTAATGATTATGGATTTTGTATCATCCTCCAAGTCAGCCTTGCTTTAAGAGGTCCAGCTCTACTAACAACCGAATGAAAATTCAGTCCCCCCTCAGCTTTTGGTTTACAAAGAATTTTCCAAGCAATGTAATGCATACCTTTTTTGCCATTCCTATACTCCGAATTATTGAAGACTTCAAATCAGATCAATTTAGGGTTTATTGTAAATGAAGTTTGTATTTTTTATTTTATTGAGTCTGGTGATTGTATTTGGGTAACTGTGCACACACATATTGGGGGAGAGTTTAAAATTTGTAATTATCAAACTGAGCATACTATTCGAAGTAATTTTATACGGGATGATTTATTTAGTTAATTTCCCCTTCAAGCAGTCAAACAAATAGAATATAGAAAGTTTTTTTAAGTATGGATCGTAATGTACGATATCACATTCATACATATGCCGTCCATGATATAAATTTGAAGGATGCCTTTTCGTCTAGATAAACTTGAAAGTTTTTTGAACAGTTCATATCGTATAATGTCGTTATTTTATGTACGCCTTCCAGGGTACGAATTAGATGGGTCCCTTTTGGTCCAGAAGAACTTGAAAATTTTTTGAATGGTTCATACAGTATGATATCATCATCGTACGTATTCCATCTAGGGTACGAATTGGACGGGTCACTTTTCATCCTAATGAACTTGAAAATTTTCATAGCTGATCATACCTATGATGTCATACCGTACGTATGTCATCCATGGTATGATTCACATACGGTTCATATGGAACATTTTTTTTAACTATTCACCTGTATGAACATATGATTGTATTATACGATCGTGTACTCTCAAAATGGAAAATTTTAGTTTTCTGGAAGGTTTTTTGTGTCTTTGATAAAAAGGGTCCTCTAAAATTTACTTGAAAAGTGTTGTTCTTTGTGATTTTTCAAGGGCAAGTGAAAGAGAGAGTGAGAGAGATTTCTTGTAAGTGGAATGTGAAGGGTTCACAAGATTACTCAATGGTTAGGATCTCTTTTGTGTTTTTTTTGTGATCACTCTTCCTTTCATCTTTCTAGTTACTCTTGAGAAGATTTTGAAAATGATCCGGTGCTCTGCTGACATTTGGAGGGTGTAAAAGGTTGATGGTACTCTACCGACACTTGGAGGGTGTGAACAGTCGACGGTTCTCTGTCAAAACTTGGAGGGTGGGAATAGACGACGGTACTCAACCGACACTTAAAGGGCATGAACAGATGATGGTTCTCTGCCAATACGTGGAGGGTGTGAATAGATGACGATTCTCTACCGACACTTGGAGGGTGGGAAAGGACAACGGTTCTCTAATGCATCAGGGATTGGTGGAAGAGAGGAATTGTAAAGGCTTCTCCGCCTTGCTGTAGGGGAAAAAGGAGAGACACTTTGGTAATATTGCAATACCTGAAGAGGGAGTCTTCAGGGAGTGGATGTAGGTTTTGTTTGACCGAACCACTATAAATCTTTGTGTCTTTTAATTTCTGCATTTATTTACTGCAAGTTATTTACTGTGGTTGAAAAGTTTATTTTAAAACATAAAATTAACTTGCTTTGAGTTTCAAAAATGGTTTTATATTTATAAAATTCAAGATAATTTTTAAATTACTAATTCATCCCCCTTCCTGGTTAGCCTTGGGACAATAGCTTAGGTTTAACAACCTAATCAAGAATCAATAAGGGCCTCAACCCCATTTCGTACTTCATGTCTTCCATGATTTTCTGGAATTATAAGGGAGCTAAGAATAAGGAAGCTTTCCACTATTTGAGGTGTTTGATTTTAGAGAATGATGTTTTTTTCATTGAATTAATGGAAACTAAACTTGAAAATTTTGATAAAGATGGAGTTAGGAAAATGGTTGGAGATGACTAGGAGTTTTACCATTATGCTGGAAGTGGTACTTTAGGGGATATTCTTGTTCTTTAAAAGTACAAGATTTCTTCCTTTTTTTGTTGAATTCTTCCAACCAATGTATAGTTGGTAACTTGACCTCTCCTTTTGGTCAATCATTGATGATGTCTATTGTTTATGGTAATAATGATCGTTAAGAAAAAAGAAAGTTATGGAAAATGATAGAGGGTCACATGATGAGTACTAATCCTTATATCATAGGGGGAGACTTTAATTTCTTAGTTTCAAAGCAAGAGAAGAAACGGGGGAAAGATATATGTTTTCTCAAGGTCCTCAAGAGATGAAGAAATTCTTAACTAGAAAAGATTTTCATAATACTGGTACAATTAGCCCCAAGTATACTTGGTGCAATAACAAAGATGGCGTTGCTCGTATATGGGAGAGACTTGATAGAGTTTACTTAAACTCTAAATCTTTTATGAGTGTTCTTTTTGTAGAGATTAAACATCTTCTAAGAGTATCATCCTAACATTGTCCATTGTTTCTCAAGGCAACTGATTCTAAAGTCACTAAGCATAAAGAGTTCAGATTTGAGAATATTTTGTGTTCTTATGAAGCTTCAAGGGGTATTATTGATAAATCAACAATAAAAAGATATCATGGAGCTGATGTAGATGTCTTTAAAGGAAGGTAAGCAAATCTCTTAAAAATTTATACTTATGGAGTAAAAACAAATTGAAAGAACTTACCAAGATTAAGCAAGTCATGCAAAGTGAAATATTACTTTTACAAGAAGGGGAGACTAAGGAAGATGCGTTGAGTTCAAAAAATCTACTAAAACTAAGGATAAAGGTGCATGAATTGAATGTTCACTGTCTAGAATTCTACGTGGTGGTGACAAATCTGTAAGACACAATGGATGGAAGAAGGTGATCAAAACTCTCATTTTCTTACACGCCTATGCTATTGCTAGAAGAAATGGAAATATGATCAATCACGTATCCTTTCCTAATAGCACAATATAAATAGATCCTAAAATTATTTATTAGTTTTTGAGAGATTCTTTTCAAAAAAATGGAGCAAGTGCAATAACAAATTGTCTAATTGGCCTTCTTTTGAATTAGAAGATCAATTAAATGATGAGATGAAGAAAAATTTGAGCACATAATTTACAAAAGAGGAACTTTATTAAATTATTTTGAAGATGATAAACAATAAGTTGTCAGGATAAAACAGATCCAATGCATGTTTTTTCTAACCTTATTTGAGCATAGTGAAGAATGAAACATGGAATGCCATTAATGATTTTTTTATGTCACGTAACATGCTTGATTACTTGATGGAGATGATGTTGGTTCTTATTCCTAAAGTCCCTTATGCTTTTTAATGTTCCAAGTTCTTACCTATATGTTTATGTCAGACAATTTACAAAATGGCTTTAGGTATGATCCTAAGCAAATTAAGAAATTGTCTTCCTAAAATTATTTCTGCTTATCAATGAGCTTTTGTTCGTGGAAAAAAATTTTCTAATAATTTCCTATTGGATCAAGAGAATTTGAATAAAATGAGATTTTATGTTACAAAAGTGGGATTTATGTTGTTGAAATTTGACATGGATCAATGCTATGACAGCATGTGTTGAGATACATTGAATCAAATTATGAAGCTTATGGTGTTTCCTAATAAGATATTTGAAATGATTATGCAATGTGTTTACTATGCAAAATTTTCTATTAAGATTAATGGGAGGAAGATAAAGTGGATAATTACATAATGTGGTTTTAGGCAAGGCTGTCCACTTTCTCCAAGCTTATTTATTTTGTGCTCTGTACTTCTATCTGAAGCATTACAAGCTAAATCTAATTAGTTAGGTATTAGAGTAGCTGCTAATGTGAAGAAAATAACCCATCTTCTTTATGCTGATGATGCGCTTGTTATAGCTGAGGCCTCTAAATGCAATGCCAACTTTTTGAAGTAGATTTTGAATGAGTATTGTGATTGGAACAGACAACACATAAATTCAAAGAAATCTATGGTACTATGGAAATTGATAGAATTTGTAGAAACTTTCTTTGGTATAAGGAGAATGGAAGATATGGTTTACATTACATATCTTGGATGATGTTGACCTCATTTTTGGTTTTGAGGTCACTAAGGCCCTTCCAAACTCCAGATTAATTCTAGACCCTAGGATCCACTCTAGACCTTAGGATCCTTCCCTAGAGCCAGACCTTAGGGCCCACTCTAGAGCCTAGGGTTCCCTTAGATCCTAGATCCTAAAACCCCTTTAGATCTTAGGGCTAATCTAGACTCAAATCAATTCCTATCTTTGATCAATTCCAACTTCAATTTGATTCCTACCTTTGATCAATTTAAATCTCAAACTTCATTCAACTCAAACCCCAATTAATTCAAATTTCAAACACATCCAAACTTTGATTCAATCCACTTGAGAATCCAAAATTTAACTTAGACTTTGATTCTACCTTTGATCTAACTTTGACCCTATCCATTCATTAACAATCACCACATGATTGTAAATGATTTGGATACCCCAATATTGATCATTCAAATTTGAAATCCATTCCAAATCCAGAAATCCAAACTCAAATCCAAAGTCCTAAGGTCTTGTCCTAAAGACCCTTTTCAAAGAATTTTCAAACATTTCAAAACCCAGTCAAATGGCCTCTGATTCAGGGTCTATCACTTACAAAGTGATAAGACATGTCTCTAGAGGTTACCCTCCAACGTTGAGCTCATTCTGAGGTCTCTAACCCAAGAATCTGAATTAAAATCCAAAGGCTGTAAAACCTTCAAATATTTACAGCCTATGCCACTGAACCTAACCCCTTTGAGATTATGATCTTGGAGCTCTTATCAAAGCCTCCAATCACTTCCAGACCCTTGATTTTAACCTATTGAGCAGTAAACTGCATTTTTCAGATCCATTTTTGACCATAGTTGACCAATAGGTCAAAATTGACCAAAATACCCTTATGGGATTTCAAATGGCCATTTCAAATCAAATCAATTCCAAACTCTTTGAAACCACTTCCAATGAATTTTAAATGTTAAACTCAACTTGTTGAACTCAAACCCAGACCTTGGGTCAACCTGGTTGACCAAGTCAACCAAGTTTGACCCATGGACCCATACACCCTTCCTCTTTCAAAATTTTGAATC
>NW_021394407.1:52281-110258 GCF_001605985.2 Dendrobium catenatum
AAGTCCATTCCAAGTCCTTTGAATGTATGGATAACCTCTTGGTACCCAAGAGACCCCTCTTGGTGAACCCAAGCCTTGGGCTCACTTGGGTTAAGCCTATATGGCTTAGACCAAGGTACCAAGAAGGCCTCCCTTGAGCCAATCTTTGATCTTTAAACCAAAATTGAATCCAACATGCAAGGACGGGCGGGCGGGCTTATGAGTTCCCATTAAACCAATACACCTTCCTTGATCTACCAACCCTTGGGCTCACATCTTGTGTCAAGAGTATAGGCTAAGCCCCAAAGCCACAAAAGCATTTGGATTGAGCAACTGCTCAACCTAAGCCAATAACTTCGACCAACACCTCCCATAGGTGGACCTGAGGTTTCCAATACATCTCCTCCAGCCAGCCCAGCCTTGTCTAGGCCTTGGGTCAAGCAGTTGCTAAGCCAAAGTAGCCAAAAAAACCACTTGGACGCGGCGAACCATCTCAAGCTCAAATCAGAATTGGACCAATTGACCCTTGCATTGAGGTGCACCAAGGCCTTAGACCCGCTTCCCACCTCAAGCCCAGGTCTGGCCTGACCTGGTTGAGCCCTAAATCGACCCCAAACTGAGCAGTTTGGATCAACCCGAGCCATCTTATCAACAGCATCAAATTTGGACCCAATTCAGTCTTGCATGGTATGCACAGACCGACCAACTCCCATACAAGCCAGGGTCGTCTGGCCTGGTGATACGCTTATTTCGACTCAATACCGAGTTAGTTTGGGTCCAACCAGTACCAGTTCAATCAGGCTCCTCAGGCCAAATTAACTTCACCTTGCTCCAGCATGTCCCATTCGTATTCTCCACCGGTTAAACCCCCCAGCCCATGCGAACGGCTGTCGGGCAAATGGGAATTTAATTCCGGTGGTCCCCCAGATAATCCATGGCTCAAGCTACGCCCACCGTTTTGATCTCCACGATCCCTCCTGGACATCGCCATCGTCACCTGCACGAATCCGAGCCTTCCCCGTTCAATCCGGCCGTCCAAGCTCCCAAAGGGTGCCGAATACCCCTGAGCTCGCCATACTCACGAGGCATTGGAATCTCGCTCTCGTTCGATCCCAGAGCTCCTTCGAACTCCCAAGCTTCCTCGAGCCTGAGAATCGATCCCTCGTTCTGTTCGAGCAACGCCGTGAAAGCCTTCGGTGTCCCCTCGAAGTGCGTCCTCCGCCTCCTCTGACCCCAGCCTGAAGAAGAACTGTTCCCACCTCCCCTGAACCTTCCCTGATAAGAAGCTCATTTGTGGAGCCTTCTCTTTGCGTTTTTCTAATTCTTCAACCATCTGCCCAGCTAGGGTAGTTTTGTCAAGTGTAAGAACCTTCACCCCAAGGCATCCCACCGTTGGATTGTGAGTTTCCCACCGTCTGATCCTCCCTGTGAAATTCATCGAGTCAGCGTGATGGTCGGATCAAGCTGGAGAAGCTCTGTAGGTCTCGATACAGCGGAGTTTGAAGACGAAATCTCCAGCATGATCTTGTCACAGACTCGGATTAATCCCTGGTATCGGAGCGCCTTCAATCCTACCCGTTCATTCCATCTCTCTCTTTTCTCTTCCTTTGATTCTGTTAATAAATGTTCAATCTTGATCCATTCCCTTTTGATCTTTCAAAAGATTATATTCGCTTTTTTTGATATCACTCTTAGAAAATCTAACAAAATTTCATTCTTATTTTAATCGAGAGTTTTCGTAGGGGACTCTGTCTCCCTACGATGTAATTAACTACGAGGGCTTGCGCTCGTAGGAGATTTGGAACCCCACACACCTGATTTCAAAATTAACCTAATATTCTTAGATTTCTTTAGGAAAAGTCCAAAAAAATGATTGTCGTTATCGTATTAGAAGAATTGTCATTGAAAGGTGTTATTTCCCTTTGGGGAGATACATTCTTCTTTGATAAGGCTTTGGATATGAAATCGACAACCATACCCCTCGAATATCATAACCAGACATTTAGTTGGCCTTTACCCTGTCTCCTCGGGGCCGTGTGAAGTTCTCTTTAGAGTCTAGCTACGATATTCGAGATAAATCGCATAATTCTAAGTCCAAACGCCGTTATGGGATTTTATTTTCATCCTTCGGGGTGATATAATTTTCCGAACGAGCTGGTTCGACTTTTAGAATTAAGATTCAACCTCAATTCTAATTCCCAAATAAAACTAATATTTTTCAAAACCCGTTTTCAAAATTCCACCAACAGATGACGCTGTACTTTCCTATAAATTTCGTTGGCTTTGGCTCAAGGAGTGGCTCAAAGACAAGGTCCACTGAGATCTCTTCTTGCATGGAATTTTATACAAAATCAAAACTCATTTGTTAACAGAGTATTGAAGGCAAAGTATGGAGATGGAATTTGGGAAAAAAAAATTAAGAGGAATGCCTCTTCTTCATGGCTTATAATCAAGGAATATGCCCATTTTTTGAAACCTATTATAAGTTGGCAGGTTTATTTTTTTAAAATTTTTTTTTAGAATAAATGGAAATTGCATTAAGAAAAAAAATACCTATATACAAACTACTTAAATAAAAGACAACCTATCACATTCCTCCTTCAATAGAGCAACAAAGGAAGGGGGGAACATTATTCTCACTAAAAACATCCCAAATAAAATTATACTCACAAGCTAGGTTAGCACAATAATCTGCTAACTTATTACAATGTTGATTAACAAAATTAAATAACACATTATTTAGATATTTCATGAATAATAGGTCTTCATCTATCTATCCTCCCATCATCTTCTCCGGTATAGTATACTATTTGTGGAGAAAGTTCATGACATTTTGATTATCCCCTTCAATCATAATACCATCTACCTCAAGCATCCACTCTTGAATAACATTTCTTAATGATTTGAAAGCCAATAGCTCCAACTGTGCACTATCCCAATGAACATAACCGCAACCAAAGGATCAACAAAAAATCTCCCTTTACTATCTCTAACCACTCCAACAACTCCAGCTCAATTCAATTTACATTGGAGGGATCCATTAATATTTATTTTAAACCATTTGGGAGGAGGGTGCCAAAAATTGAACAGTCCAGAAGATTGATTAGCACCACAGTGACCCAAGATGATTTTATCTTTATGTAAAATTGCCATAAAACTTATGACTCTACCTGTAATAATAGTAGCACTATCTTCCACACTACCATGTTTCACTTCGTTCCTATTATTCCGGGAAAATAGCAGCAAAGTTAAGTATAACTAAGCAATGAATGGATTCCTAACTGAAATCAATTTTAGGCTCTTCATACAGTCCATGAAAAGAATAGTAAATTGGCACCATAAATCCCCATGCATTAAACAAACTTATTAACTCAACAAGCTTCGAACATGTTGATGTACAATGATTAATATTTTCCACTTCAAGGCATCCCCTAGGACAATGATTGGAATCAGCAAGTCTTCTATGTAAGAGGAAATATGCATTGGGAATGGCATTCTTGCATATATGCCAACTAAACAATTCAACCCAAGGATTGAGTTTAAGCTTATACACCCATGAATCATAGACTTCTTCCATATCTTCATTAATCTATAGTTCTGAAGCCATTGGTGAAAGGGATTTGCCAGACATTTTAAACTTTAGCTCCATCCTATCTTCATCCAAGCTATGAAGTATATCAATTTTTCTAATCAAGTTCACAAGTTCTTCACCAAAGAACTTATTTAATTTAGGGAAATTCAAAGCTCCATTATGATTGAGAGAATCCATAGTTACATTATCCTCCTCCTAATTAGCTACAAATGTAGGACATTTCTCTATGCTTTTTTCAAGAAGCCACATATCCTTTCAGATATCAATCAAAGAACCTGAAGTAATATTCCACCTGATGACCACTTTAAAAGAATTCAAACTATCAATAACAATCTTCCATGTAGTCAAACAACTCTTCTTCCCCTCACCTTTCCACCAAAATTTTCCATATTTAGCCGCACTATTCTTGTTAAGCAAAAAATTTGAATTTTCTAATAGGCTCCAAGGAAACCTTGCCCTTAAAGTCCCCAATTTAGATACTGTCAAATAAAGACCAAATCCACCATGTTTCTTTTATCTGCACTGGACATTCCAAGCCACGAAGTGAAGCCCATGATAGCTATCATGCTTATTCCAAATATAATTGCTACAAATCTTGTCAAACTCTTTCAAAATACTCAAGGGAGCCAATGAGTGTGAAGAGAGAAATAAAGGGATTGCAAGAAAAACAGTCTTCACCAAGATTATCCTTCCTACAAGAGAGATGAATCTATTTCCCCAAGCATTGAGTCTCTTGGAGGCTTTATCCAAATGATGTTGAAAAATTAATTTCTTCAATCTTCTTAAAGCAACCTTGATTCCCAAATATTCCATTTCATCAACCACCTTAATGTTTATTAACTTTGAGATTTGTTTCTTCTTTCTTCTACCTATTTTTCCCCATCAACGTGAAACACTTTTGAAGATTATCCATTTTTCTAGTCCACTTGCAATAATCTAGGATCAACTTCTTAATTTTTTTGATATTTTTCAACTTCACATCTTAAAAAAGTAGAATATCATCTGCATACAAGAGATGCAAAATTTTCTGTGCATTTGGTGATATTTTGATACCAAGATCCACGCCTTCCCTTAAAATGAATTAGAAAATAATTGAGAGCACAAAATAAATAATAAGGGACAAAGTGGGCATCCTTGCTGAAAACCACATCTTCCCTTAGTCAACTTTGATTTCCTTCCATTAATCATAATAGAGAACCTTGGATCCATCACACATTTCGTCATCAAATTTGCAAATTTGGAAGAAAAACCCAAGATCTTCAACATTTGTCTCAAAGTTTCTCAACACATACTATCATATGCCTATTCCCTATCAATCTTGATTGCTAATAGCCCATTCATTGGTTTAGAACATCTGATTTTGTTGCAAACTTCTTGAGCCAAGAAGAGATGATCCGAGATTGATCTTCCTTTCACAAAAGCCACCTATTATTCTGCGATTACCTTATGCACCACCAATAGCAACCTATTTAATAAGACTTTAGCTGCAATCTTATAAATAGTGTAACAAGGATAATAGGACGGTATCTAACTGGTGAAACAAGATCTTTGACCCTAGGAATCAAAACAACCAAAGTCTCGTTCCATTCTTTACAAAGAAAACTCGAAGAGAGAAATCTATTGATAGCTTTACATACATCTTCACCAATGATATACCAATATGTTTTGAAGAAGGAATAAGTTACTCCATCACATCCTGGAGCTTTGTTCTCTCCCAAATTCCTGATAACATCCAGAATTTCTGAAGTAGTGAATTTGGTATTCAACTTGTTTCTATTATCATCATCATCTAATACTCTCCATGGAGAAGGCCTATTATACAAAGAATACTCCCTTTCCCTCCATTTCTCACTAAAATATTTTGAAACAACCTCTTCCACCTCTTCTGATTTTTCAATCATTTTTTCATCCATCCCTTTGACATGGCTAAACCAGTTACCATTCCTTCTAGCATTTGCAAAAGCATGAAAATATTTTCAATTAGAATGCCCTTGCTTAATCCACCTTGCCTTATCCCTTTACATCCACCAAGTATTCAACCTTGTAAGGTAGACATTAAGGTCACCCACGTTAGCTCTCAAGAAATCAACTTTTCTTCATACAGGCTTCCTTCCTTAACCTCATCTTCTTGTAGTTGTAACACCTCCTTTTTCAAACCATCTTTAAGTATTAAAAAATTCTTCAATTTTGCCTTACTAAAAAAGAACAATTCTTTCAACATTCTTTTGCATTTTCTATTTAAAATTTGTATATCATCTCCATCATAGGATTTTTTCCATACTCTCAAAATAATACAAAAAGAGGCATGAAATGAAACCCAAATATCTTCAAACTTCAAAAAAAAACTCTTCTTCTTAAAAGCTGAATAAAAAATCTTTAAAATAACAGGTCAATGATCTAAATCCACCCTAGTAATGTGCCTCTCAACCCCCTTTTGGATTTCATCCAAAGCAATGGAATTAAGCAAGCATCTATCCAACCTTTCCAATGTCTTTCCTCCACCACTTTTATTTTTACACCTAGTGAACCTTGGTCAAACCACTCCAATTTCAAGAAAATCAATATAATTCATAAATTTTATCATATTTTTAGAACCTTGAAAAAAAACAAACTTCCTACCACCTCTTTTGTCCTCTTGAGCGAAAATACAATTAAAGTCACCACCAATTACAGAAGGAACCTTTCTATGAGATACCTCTTGAAGACAGTCCCACAAGTCCTTTCTCTTATGAACCTCCTTACTACCATAAACAGTAGAGATCATCCAAGTCCCTTTGTTAAACACATTCATGGCTCCAATTACACATTGATCAGAAGACTTCACAATAGAGAAAGAAGAAAAATTAAATCTCCACATCACCATGATACCCCCTGACAATCCTTCAGATCGAAGTAAGAAGTAATCCCAATCAGCTCCCATCATTTTTTGAAATGCAATTCTATCAAAGGAAGAGATTTTAGTCTCCACCAAGCCCACAAAAAAAATGTTAAACTCTTTTACAAAATCCTTTAAGTAAAAAGAAACTTCTCTCTTTTTAGC
Source organism: Dendrobium catenatum (assembly GCF_001605985.2). NCBI lineage: Eukaryota > Viridiplantae > Streptophyta > Magnoliopsida > Asparagales > Orchidaceae > Dendrobium > Dendrobium catenatum. Next base: position 58,893 of record NW_021394407.1, read on the forward strand.
CCCTCTATAATTCCAAAAAGTAATAGAATTCATTGATCCATCAAGGGGGGAGAGCCCTCGCCTCTTACTTTAACATTCCATCAACATTTCTAACACGAGGTAAAATTTTAACATGCCCAAGCGAGCTCAATTCCTTTGCTAATTTAACTTTTGCCCCATCATTATTACCAACAACCTCCTTCTTCTCTAACACCCCTATACTTCCATCTCCTAACGGCTTGATAATTTCCAAACTAAATTGTTAATAATTTCACTCTCAGACTTCTTACTAAGAGTCTCATGAAAATTCAACTTTTCCTCCTCACAATCATTCAAAGCTTGAAATTTATTTACCACAATACTAATAGAAGAAGAGATGGGTAAAGACTTTATTACCTTGTCACCACTAAGCTCTTCCAGCACCTCAGTAGACGGGTTGCTGAACTCCAAAGGATTTGCAAAACTTTCAATACCTATCTCTCTTTCCAAAACAATTTCACCCTCTTCCACCAACATAATTTCTTCAATAACCTTCTCTACTCCAACATTTACAATAGTCTCCGTTTTATTGATCCCCAAACTGACAAATTTATCTATCTCCATAATAGCAGGATTGCTTAAAGCCATCTTAATAAAAACCTTCTATACTATTCTTCCACTAGAAACACCTTTAGGTAGCCTATTGTTTCTTTTGTAATTAACATGGACCCAAGGTCCATAAGTTATATTATTCTCAATTTATTATACGAATTGATCATGGTTGTCTTGAACTTGCCTGTAACACCATACACCCTACTTTCAACTACCATATTTTCCTTCTTACAATTACCTTTGACATGACCAAGCATTCCACATTCATAACAAAAAGTGTAAATCCTCTCATATTTCACTTTTGCAAAAAATCTTCCTGCCATACCTTCCACCCAAACACCTAAGGGAAGAGGTTAGTCTAGTTTCACATGATCACAAACTCTTGTAAACTCTCTTCTACCCCATTGAAACATATTGCTATCCAACATCATTGGTAAACCCATCATAGAAGCAATCCTTGCCACATTGTTTTCATCCCAGCATTGCAATGGCAATTGAGGCATTCTAATCCATATAAGTGAAGTAAGACCTGACATTGAAGATGGAGAAAACTATGGAGACCACCTATCCATGCCAACAATGTGACCATTCACAAACCATGGACCTCCTAAAACATTTCCATCCAATACTTCTAATGTTTTGAAAGAGCACAAAAACAAACCCATCCCAAGGGTCGTAAAATTAAACTGGCCAAAAAGAGCCCATTGCCTCCTTAACTCCCAAGCCACTATATGTCAAGGGATTTCTCTTCCAAATACCTTGGCTACCAAAGAGTTTCTAAGTCTATTAGCATTCTTGATTTCATTAGCTTCAACTAATTCTACTTCCTTCCCATCATCCGTTAAAATAACATCCTATTTCATAAAGTTTAACTTAATATACGACTTCTTTGTCCATGGATTGTCCAAGCTGCTACCTCCAACATTATTCACAAGAATTTTATCATTCACAGGAAATGCATTACAGTCCTTACCTGAAGAAGATTCCACCAACACCTTCTCAGAAGGTTTATCAACATTTTGACAAATAATTTTGTTAACCTAACTCAAGGAATTCGCAATTATCACACTGTCACCAGAGATTGCATTTGAATTTTTGAATCTATTAAAAAAAATATTCATACCAGACGAAGAAGCTTCGAGGTCGAAAGATTTCAATGGAGAAAATCAAGTTGATTTCAAAACACGTGGTGTCTTACATTCAACATTCAAAGATACATCCTTCCCCTTACCTTTAGCATGTTTAATCTTATAAGATTCAAAACCAAAATTTTCATTTGTTACTAACGCACTTTTTGATATCGTCCTACATGCTTCATCTACATCATGATCAAAAATAACATTCTTACGACCTTCATCACTTTTATTTAGCACAACTATTCCACAGATAGAATTGGGCTTCATAGTCGAAGCCACAGATGGCCGGCGGTTTTCCGACACTCTGTCCAAGAAAATTGCATAAAATATAGATGAAAAATTGGGAATGTGGAATTTGAAAAGTAATTTTCTCTCTATAATGGGAGCTTCTCTCTCTAACTGAATTTTACAAATTCAGTTGGAAGGTATATTTAGGAACTAAAATAAACATTATGAATGATGTTTGGTTGCTCGATATAAATTATAATAGATGGTCTACGACGTGTAATATAATAGAGCTTGAAGATAAAAATGTTTCCTTTCTCATTGATGAAGGAAGAAGATGGAAAAGGGAGGCTTTGAAGATAAATTTCTTTGAAGACATGGGAATCTTGATTATACATACACCAAGTGGCACAAATGCAGAAGAAAATAAGGTTGAATTAATAAAATATGAATCACGTAGATCAAAAACATCAATGCCTTATGAACATCATTATCAAATTCAAGAAGGGAATGTGAAATATATGAGGAGGATGAGAAAATGAAAATTTTCTCATAGGGAGTTACTATTTTGGTGGAAATTATTCAATAATGCATTTCCTTCAAACACTTAGTTTAATTATAGGAAATTAAATTGCAGCATTAATTGTCCGACAGGTTGCGATGTTCTTAAGGATATGAAGCACATTTCAACATATTGTTTGAAACTCTTTGAAGTATTGCAAATGTTGAGACAAATCGGTATTAATGTTCCTCAATTTCAAAGTATGGATCAATGCTATAAAGGATTGAAGATGGTTGGACGGACAAAACATGGTCTTTCATGAATTTATATTGTTGTTGTATATCAAAATTGGAAAGTCAGGAATATGGTTAAGCATGGAAAATCTGCTCCTTTGGTCTCATCAATAGCTTCAGAAGCCCTATCTAATTATTCATATCAGCATTCATTTTCGATTGAGAAGAACTGGGATATAAATTAGCATTCAATACAATCTAAAGCTTGGTGTCCCCCACCCAAAGGTTGGATTAAATTGAATGTAGATGTGGCTATGTTTCAAATCAAATATCATAGGAATAGCTGGTATTTTAAGAGACCATAAAGGTAGAATGCTTTGTGTTTATGGAAAGAATTTAATATAATTGGATGTAGCTTTTTTGGAGTTCAAGTCTATTCTAAATTTTGAATACTCTATTCAAGAGTGGATGGTTTCAAATAAGGGAATAATCATTGAAGGTGATAATGTAAATACTATGAAGATGCTTCAAAATTCTATAAAGGTGACTTCGGGTAGGAATAATAAAGCTCGAAGAATGGATATTTCTTTTTTATAAGTTTTTAGGAATGCTATTTTTCAATTTATTTCTAGGGAATGCAAGAAGATGCAGATTATTGTTCTCATCTTTCCATGTTTGGTGACTTTTATTGGGACATATTTTTAGAGATTGAACTTCCTTCAAGTTTTGTTGACTTGATTAGGAAGGACTGTGATAGGTTTTTTTTATTTAATTAATTGTAACTTTACTTTTCTGAATTAACAGAATTTGCATAGTTTTCAAAAAAAAAAAAAATAGTGACATCTAGAAAAGCTATGTGCAACCTAGAATGCCTTTCTTATTTAGCATGATTATGGGAGTGCATGTTACTGCTTCATTATTTTTATACCATTTTGTTGTTCTACTTAATATGATTTTATTACTATTATACTATAATACTATTATTGCCATTAACTTTATGGATATGAAAGCTATTATTAATAATTCCACTTATTCACAGTCACTATAATGATTTGGGAAGGATTACTTATTTCTTATTTGATTTGATCTCTATAATGATTTCATTATCTACTAATATATTAGTTTACTAGTTTTATTGATTCAACTATTTATGTACTAAACTATTTTACTGGTATTCATACCTTATAATTCTAATATTTTATTTATTTTATAACTAATGCATATGGTTTTACAAATATTTTTATGAATTGACTGAGGACATGCATACTTTTCCTTTATAGTTCTTTGAGTTCAGTTATATGATTGAGTAACCTACTTGACATTTTACTCAATATATGTTGTTTCAAAAATTTTTGGTTAGGCCAGAGCAGGATCATGACTTTGAGATTTGCCAATTACTAGATCCTTAAGGTTTTTTTATTTCAGTTATTTTATTTAGTTATTCTTTTATAATTAGAACCTGATAGATTATATATTGTGATTTTGTAACTCCTAAAAACTATATAATATTTTTAGATTATGAATACAAACACACACACACACACATTATTTTGATCAATAGAATAATTTCTAGTACTAGTTTATATTTTTGATAAAATAAAATAGGTAACTCAGGTGGTTATTTTTATAATTATAAAAGATAATAAGAATAATTCATTCAAATTTAGTTTTGGGGCATGATAAATTGGTGTCATAGTAGTTGTTGGAAGAATTTAATTATAAACAAGAGCTATAGGAATAGATTATGAGTTAGGTAGATTAAGTTGTATTATTTTGCATACATAATTAATTACATTTGTGAATTATCCATATTAGATAGGATTGCATAAAAGTGAATAGTTGCATGGATCAACTAGGGAAAATGTACTGAATAAACAACATAATACATATTTATTACTATTAAATAGTGTTATGTAGTTGGCTAGTGTACTAGCATAGTAATGGGTGATACACAAGGTAGGCCATCTAGGAGTAAGGAATAAAAGAGGGATAAGTATATACATATTTTTCATAATTGAAGCCCCCATTTTTTAGAGGAGTTGTAAGACCCTAGGCTATAGAAGATTAGCAATTGAGGATACATAAGATCTTTTTCAACATGCAATGCCTAAAAAATTAGAAGGTGACATTACTAGTTTTCATATTTGAAGGAGAGGCCAATAGATTATGGATAGAAAAGCTATGGGTGAAATTCTAAGGCAAAATAATTGGTGAGATTATTTGGGATGAGTTTACTATAGTGTTCAGCATGTAGTTCTTACCTTCTTTAGCCCGATGAAAAAAGCATAAAGCATTTATTAGCCTGTTACAGGATGCAAGATAGTGATATAGTATGAAGCTGAGTATACTACATTGGCTAGGTTTGCTACTCTTTTAATCTATAATATTGAAGAAAAGTGTTAAGAAATTTTATTTGAATTGAATAGGGAATTGAGCTAGTTGTCAGTGCCTCTACAGATTCAAGAGTTTCGAGTTAGTAGAATGAGCAAGACTTTAAGAGATTGATTTGGTAGTACAATCATCTTGGTATGATATTGTCTTCATATATAATGTGAAAAAAAGGGATAGAGAAATTTTCAATGAAAAGAGAATAAGATACAGTCATTCGAGGGGATATGGATCGACAACATTTATCGGTAACTACAATAATTGCATTCATAATATAAAAGACATTTAGGTTAGAGCAACCTTCTGATAGAATGGTGTTTTATCTATGGACAATAAGGACATAATGAAGCATATTGTCCTTAGAGAGGAATCAAAGAGAGAGTTGAATCTAGAGTTAGATAGTTTAGGAGGACTAAATATTGAAGAACTACAAGATCAAGAGATTTTAGTGAAATTTTAGCAAACAAAGTTGATGACAGAGTTGATGGTGGTAATTAGAGAGAGTTTACTACACTAGGATAAATAGCACCCCCATGTGTGTACAACTTATAATATATGGAAGATAAATAATAACCTGAGAGTTCTATTGGTAAAAAATTTGTTTGAATGATTGGCCGACATAAAATTTCATTGCATAAAGTGAATGATATGATATAGAATTAACTATATGATTCAACTTCTTTGTTGGAAAGATGCGTAGAAATATACCTAGTATTTAATTAGGAGAAATAACTATTTAGGGTGACTGAGTGAATTATCTTAGGGCATAAAATTTTCAAAGAAGGATTAAAGGTAAACATTACAAAGTATAAGTCATTGAGAAACTTCCCCTCCCACTTCTATAAAATGAATAAGAAGATTTCTTGGGCATGCTAGATTTTATGGAAGATTTTTAAAGGACTTCTCTAAAATTTCAAAACCTTTATGCCATTTATTGGAAAAGAACGTTCCTTTTGTTTTTGATACTACATGTTTTAAATATTTTAATACATTAAAATATCATCTAATTTATTCTGCAGTTATTATTATTTCAATTCTATTTTCATGACTTATGTTTTGATGATTGACAAATACTATTGATTCTCTTGGACTACATGTTACTTCTAACATTCAGGAATCGAAGATCGGACGAACAAACGAAGATAGTTCAAGATTGCGTAGGTTAGGATTGAGTCAGTCTCTACTTTGCTTTTTCTCTTCTTGAGTCTATTTGTAATGTTCAAAGAGACTGATGCTAAGTAACCCTACACACACACACTTGAGAGACTTAGAAATTCTGTTTTTACTCAAATCGGCCAGGACGACATTTACATCGTCCTGGATGATCTGGCTTAAAATAGAAATTCTAGTCATGGATTCTTAATTAAGACAGCCGTCATTAACAGATCGGCCTGGACGATACGTGTATCGGCTAGGAAGATAAGCTCAAAACAGAAAGAAATTGCTGCCATAAACAATTAAGGTATTATGTATTTTTGGTAATTGACCAGGACGATCTTGGATCAGCCTGGACGATATTTTATAATTATGCCTTAATTGATTAGACAAATAAAGGAAGTAATTAAGGATGATTGATACGATCATATCGGCCTAGATGATCTCAGGATCGGCCTGGCCGATATGTTCAAAACCTTAGTTACTTCTGGACGATAAATATCGGCCGGCTTGAATTCAGGGTGATGCTCTGGAGGAAGCAAAAGGAGTTAGGTTCTCTGCCTCACCAATGGCAATGGAAATGAGGTTTTGTAAAGGCTTCTCTGCTTTACTGTGGGAGCAAAAGGAGAGTAACTGAGTTTAGTGCAATACTAGGAGGGTACCTCCAGGGAGTGGATCTAGGTTGAGTTGACCGAACCACTATAAATTTTTGTGTTCTTTACTACTGCTTTTTCCATATTTAATTTACACATTTTAAATTTCTTTGTGGTGAAGTTTGGTTTAGTTTGAGTTTGTGTTTTTTATTGAAATATTTTTAAAATACCAATTCACCCCCCCCCCCTCTCGGTTAGCTTGGGCCAATTCTATAGGGCTTAACATCCCCAACGTACTTTCAATTATTGCTCCTCGTTGGTCCTTATCTTTTATAATTATGTATGATGCAAGTAGTTTTGTTATTGGTGCTATTCTTGGTATAAAGTAAGATAAAAAATCCATATCATTTTTATGCTAGCAGAACATTAAATCCTATACATTATAAATATATAACCACTAATAAAGAATTTCTAGCAAATATTTTTCTTTTAAAACATATAGATCATATTTGATTGGTACAAAACTAATAACTTATAGTGATCATTCTATAATCAAATACCTTGTAATAAAAAAGAGACTAAACCTACATTGGTGTGGTGGATTCTTCTGTTACAAGAATTTGATGTAAAAATTTTGGATTAAAAAAATTTGTAAATTGAATTATCAGTCATCTATCTAGATTTTAAAAAGAAGATCATATATCTATGAACTTGGTATGCTGATATGGTAAATTTATTGTTAGAGGTATCCTTCCATTTAATTTATCTTCTGTTAAAAAAGAAAGTTCTTACATTATACCAAATATTTGTCTTGGGATGAACCGTATTTATTTGAGGCTTATAATGAGCTAATAATTAGAAGATGTGTTCTTGGTGAAGAAATAGAACCAATCATTAGGGAATATCATGATTTTTATATTGGAGGATATTTTGTAGGATTTAGATCTTTTTCTTAGATCCTCCAATCTAGATTTTACTAGCTTACTCTATATAAGGATGTTAATGACTATGCTAAAAAAATATGATAAATGTTAAAGTTTATGCAACATTCCTAAAGAAATGAAATGCCAATAAACTATGTTCTAGAGATTTAGATTTTTAATGTTTGGGGATTGGATTTAATGGGGCCATTTATGCAGTCCCATGGATACTAACATATACTTATAGATGCTGACTTTATGTGTAAATGGATTGAAGGAGTGGAAACTCCTAGAATGGATGCTTAGGTTAAGGTTAAATTATTAAATAAAAATATTTTTCTTTTAGAATTCCTAGAATTTTAATCAATGATGGCGGATGTCTTCTTTTGTAATAAGAGAGTTGAAACAGGATCAAGTAAATATGATATTCATCATAGGGTTGCAACAGCTTACCTTCCCTGAACTAGTGGCCAAGTTTAAATAAGCAATTGGGAGGGTAAAAAAATTTTAGAAAAAACTATCATTTCTAATAGGAAGGATTGGGCTATTAAATAAGATAAAGCAATATGGGAATATAGAACTACTTTTAATTAAATTTCTCCCTACAGGTTAGTATCTGAGAAACCATGCTAGCTTCTTGTAGAATTGGAACATAAGGCATTCTATATGATTAAAGATTTTAATTTTAATCTTAAGGAAATAAAAGAAAAAAATTTTATAAGGTTCAATGAATTGGATGAATTTAAAAAAAGGCTTAAGAAATTATCAACATTAATAAAGATAACATTAAAAAATGACAATATCATTAGATTATAAAGAAATAATTTACCACTAGATAGGATGTTGTACTTTTTAATTCCATACTTAAACTATTTTCATGAAAACAAAAATCAAGATGGTCAGGACCACTCACTGTTTTGAAAGAATTTCTTTATGGAGCATTTGAAATTCAGGATATGAAAAGTTTGCATGATTTTAAAGTTATTTAGGTGCTAACACAGAATGTTTGAGAAATTTAACAGAGTTGGTTCATCCTTAAATAGAATAATGGGTATAGTGTGGCTAAAGACTATAAACATAATGCTAGTGGGAGGTAACCCACTTATGTTTAAAGTTTTTTCCTTTTATCTAATTATTTTCCTAAGTGTGTAGCAATATATATTTTGTAATATCCAATTTATGTTTAGTTATGAGTGTTAGTTTGTGATGGGGGCATATAATGTGATAGGATAATGGTGTGACGTTATCAAACCTACTAAATATTAAATATACAAAGGTCTCTCTCTCTCTCTCTCTCTCTCTCTCTCTCTCTCTATATATATATATATATATATATATATATCACCAATATATGCAAGCATACATGCAAAACAAGTAATAAAGTTATAGAGTGGAGTGCCAAACCCATGAGGAAGTATTCTGCTGTACCATAAAAAACTACTACTTCTTACGCCAATTACATGAATTTATCCTACTAAAATAAAAAATAAAGTTTTAAGTTCCTACCAATGAATGAAAAAAAGCAATATAGTTAACACAATTTTAATAAAATATTTTAAACTGATGCATGTAAACAATATATTTTTTCTAATGAGTCTATTAAAAGTAGATGTGGATAGGAACATGTGCATCCCTAGATCTCTGTCGAGGTCATAGGAGTAAAAAATATATTTTTAGTCATCCTAAACTTTTATAATCTCCATAGAATCTAAAATATTAAAACATCCTATGTCTAAGCATGCCAATATTTAATTTCAAAATTCCTAATTATTCATACACACTTCCATCAAGGCTATACATCAAACTATGTTTTAACTATACATATGGCCATTGTATGCATTAAATGAGAAAAAGAAATATCAAGAGCATCATATTTTTGTTAAAGAGTAAGGGTCTATATTAGTACTTAATATGCACATTACATCTTCGGACAAAGATAAGAGATATGGTTCGACCAAGAAGATACAACATGCAAACTCATCTATATTTTAATCATAGAAGAACAAAGTGCAAGGGATGTAGTAAGAAATTCATCTCTAGGACATATCCTAGTGTCTTTTCTACACTCTTTCCTTCTTTACATATAAAGTTATTTGTACAAACACACACTACAATCTCCTAGAGATTATATCTTGCACTTCCCTAGACTCCCTTAGACTTTACTCTGAGTGGGCATTAAAGAAATACATTGAAAAGTAATAAATTTTCACTAAGGGTATTGAAATTTCCAAATAATTGAACTGACATATATCTATAATAAGTACATGGATAGGGTGGCAGTACGATGGTGAAAAATGAACTAGCATGTCACCACAATGTGTTAGCTCCACTGTGGCATTGGGTGACCTGGTATGATTACAACCTGAATTATTGTTTCTCTTAGCAGTCGTAATTATTCCTCCATGGCACTTTAAAATGTGAGCACTACGGTGCCTATCATGACATTTCAGTGATGCAGTATTATAAGGGTTTTCACTCCTTGATTTTTCCCAAGACACCCAATGTTACGGTGCTGATTTTAAGCATAGTGGTGCTTTGATACATCGTAACATTGATGTTGGTGATGTCACAGTGCTTGCAAATAGAGAAGGTTGGAACCACCTTGTTGAAATCAGTGCTTCAACATTTTTTTGAGAAGATGTTACTATATAATCAATGTTGATGATACAAGGCTATTTAAAATTTATAAATTTTACTTTCTTCTTCATAGTTCTTATATAAATATAACAAAAAAAAACATATTTTTTATTAATTTAACATAAGTTAAATAATAGAAATTTTACACTTTTCAAATTTCCCCAACTTAAACTCTTGCTTATCCTCAAGTAATACTTACATTCACCCCTTGATTTCCATTATAAAAAAGTAAAAATTAGTCATTTCAAATTACAAAAACATAAGAAAATATAATACTATTTATAAGTTATTTTGAATGAATAAGTTATAATTCATATTTGAAAAAACATAACATTTATAATAATCAGTCATCCTTATTATTACTTATCTTGAATTTTTTCACTACCTTTAAAAATAAAAAATGTCTTATAAATATAAATGAATAATGTAATCTTGGAATTAGTTACTCATAGTTTTAATAGGTATTTCATGGGTGCACTATTACATGTCTACTTATTTTATGTTTTTTAGTTAGATAGTACGATACTATTAAAATAAATCTAAAATTAATACCAATTTTTGAATGTTCTTATCTTTTTTCCTTTTGAACCATTTCATTATTTTTCTATTTTGAGAAGTACAAGCATAATGATTTTGAATATTAATTTTTTTCTTTTCTTCTCTAGCAATCATTTTGACTTGATATAAAAATTCAATAAATTCTTTTGTTATAGTTTCAAGTCTAACTATTATTTCATTGATTTAAGCTACTTGTTTCTTGTCTTAAAATTTATTTATTGATTTTTAATTTTGTCTTCAACATAAGTTAATGTATAATAGTTTTGAAAAGTAATTCAATAGCATAAAAGATTTATATTAGTTAAGTGTTATATTTTTTAAAGAAGGAATTATTAGGTAATGTTCATTCAAATTATAATATAGGGTTTTATTATTATCCTAAATTTACATAATGCTTAATTATAATTTTTATTTTGGCTAAATAGGAAATAGGTGCAATAACCTTAGAGAATAATATGCAACAATTGAAACATAAGGAAATTTAATAATATGTAAAATAATATAAGGTAAACACAACGTACTAACAGTTATTAAAAATAGCAAACACAAGTGGGTTGCCTCCCATAAGCAAAAAATTTATAAACTTTTACTAGACTTATCTAGATTTATCAATTTTGCTAGGGTACATCACTACAACTCCTCAAGTGGTTTCCACTAGATTCTTTTCCTTTATCTTTAAGGTTAAATTTAGTATTGTTAGCGAGATACCCAAGAGGTTTATTACTAAAAGATTTTTTAAAATGTCCTAGTTGAGTTTCAAAGTTTTTAATTGTAGTAGTTTGACTTTATAATTGAGTTTCCAATTGAATCACTAACTCTTCTAAAGGTGACTTTCTATTCCCATATTGTTTATTTTGATTTAATACTAGAGGGTAAGAAAGTCTAGGACTCACAATAGATTCCAAAGGATTATACTTATTTCCTCCTTGATTAGGATAACCTAAATTCCACTAATTACTACCTCATATATTATTTGACAAACTAAAATTAAGGTGGTTCCTTTAGTATAGATTATATGTATTACAATAAGGATTATTTTTTCTTCTAATAAAATTCAATTTTTCAATTTATTAAGCACTAGTATCCTCACATAATTTAAATGAGTCACTTCCGATTATATAGATTAGCCAGATCTTATGTTAACTCCAATAATATCTAATTTTATTGAAATAGTAGCTTCCTAAGCAATAATAAATAAGAAAATATCTTATAAATAGACTCCAACCACTTTCTTAGGATTCAACTATCAGAAGGCCATTAGAAATTAATAGTAGTCATTTCCTACATTAATTCATAAGCATACTCAATTAGCTTAGACATTAAATATTCTCCAATTATAGCAATTATGATTGACCTAACATATCCTAATAGTATTCTTTTATAACAGATTTGAATAATCAAACAATCAAATAAAGCATGGTTATTGCATTTCTTAAGTATCTCCTTAAATCTCTCTCAACTTTCATAAATTAATTCTCCATCAAATTGTGTAAATAAATTAATATTTTTTCTAAGTTTAATAGTTTTTGAAAGTGGAAAATACTTATCTAGGAATTCATGTGCTAACTAATTCCATGAAGTTGTACTGCCTGAGAGAATTTTTTAAGAATAAATTATCTACTATTTATTACATTTAAATTTCAATAAAGATATATTATTTTAGTTTTGTTTTCACAGAAAATGTTTAGAAATGGAAAACAGTATAAGTGTTTTTCAGTGCCATAGCGCCAACTTATATAAATTCATAGTGCCAAAATCTATCGCATCAAGGTACCTATTGCAGACAATATAGTGCTTGTCTTCTCTATTCGAAAGCACCATAGGAGTACTAAAGTAAACGCCACAGTGTTACGTAATGTCAGTGACACTAAAATTCAACACTGTAGAACTGGTTCTTTTATTAAATGAGTGTTAAAGAATCATTCCTTTCTTTTCCTCAATGATAGATTTCCCATCAAAGCATCATAGTGCTCAAACATCTAGAGCACCACTATGGATTAATTACCAATGTGAGGAGGCACACTAATTCAAAAAAAAAATATATGCATTGTTTTAATTAAAAATGGTGTCATTTTAGCCAGTGCTATATTGGAGCAAGCAATACAGTGCTAAGACACTAGTTTATTTTTTATCACAATGATGCCACCATGTCGAGTACCGCAGTGCCAACCCTATACTTACTATAAATAGCTTTTCAGTTCTATTAATTATAGAGTTCTAGTACTTGAATGAATTTTTGTATTTTTTAGTGTGTTTCTTTAGTGACCCTTAGATTATTATTTAAGAAAGAATAAAGAAGTGCAAGATAATTTTCTTGTGGAAATCCTAGCCTGTTTGTGTAGGAAACTCTATAATTAGTGGAAGTATGATTATGTATAAGATCATTTGATCCTTCTACGTTATAATTTTCTTATTAATTATCTTTTATTTTTCCTTTAAATGAAAATAAGTAAGATGTATTTGCTTTTTATTTCCTATATATCTGACTAATTCTCTAGTTTTGGGCTAATAATGTAAAAAAAAAATGTTATTACTTCGATAGACTCTTATGCATTAATTAAAATATTAATATTCTTAATATTTCTTGAACTTTATTTAATGCATATAATGACCATGTTGGTAGTTAAAAAATGCATGATGTATAGCCTCGATAGAGGAATATTAGAATAATTAAAAATATTGAAATAGAATATTGCCATACTTTAATATAAGATGTATGAATATTCTAGGTTCTATAGAGATAGTAAAACTGAAAGAAGTACTTCAACCTTTATTTTCATCATTATAAGTTCAATAGTGATCTTAGGATGCATATTCTTTGATCCATATATACATTTAAAAGTCTTATTATGAAAACTATGTTATTTACATTCAATAGTCTAAAATATTTTATTCTCATAAGTATCCAGATTCATTTTTACAATCTTAATATTCTTTTTGTGATAAAAAATCTAAACATCCTTTTAGCTTTTCAGTAGGATAAGTGGTGCATTTGAAATAAGCAGTACTACTTAAGTTATAATTTACAAGAATACTTATTTGTGGGTTTGACATGCTACACCTTTACTTTATCACATGATTCAACTCATATATTACATAATTCAGTGGGCTATTACTAATTTTATATTAAAAAAAATCTAGGCATATTTCAAAGTCAGCTAGTCTTATATTAGCTTATCATAAGCCTTCCGTTATATGCCTTCCTCAGAGTTATTATAGAATAAAGCATTCAATTCCATAGTAGTATCTTTTTGTGCGACAGTGCCTTTAGCGCCACAGCACTTTCAATCAAACCACTGTAGCCCTTGCAAGCCTAATACCATAGAGTTGCCTAGTATATCATATTTTTATATTTATCAAATAAATTTATTTTAAACTTTTTGTTCAATGTAATCTCCCCACCTTCAAAAATTATTTCCTCAATATTTTTATATCAATCTAAGAGATTATGCATAAAATAAACCAAAATCTATAATATGTAAATAAAAATCACTTTAAACATTAAATATCAATTTTAAAAAATATATATAGGAAATAACATCAGAAAGCTAAACATACAAAAATAAAATAAAATCTTACCACTCATATCATCAAGAACATTTAGATCCCTCTTTCACTAGTTTTAACTATCTACTTTATATCTAAACATGTCCAAGCCATGTCTAGGTAATAGGCATTATGCCATTCTATGCGCAAAATTATCACACCAAAAACATTGTCTTAACATTCTATAACAAAGTCCTACATTTCTTCTCCCACACCAGATATATTACAAAGTACTATTAGAAGGTTCTTTTATAATCTTCTTAGACCTTGTTGTAGTACTTTACCAATTTATGAAAACCATCTAAGCAATCATGTTACCAAAATTTACCATATTCTCAAATGTTAAGGGAAATGCTTCAGTATCCGATTTAGTCTTATTTTCTAATTCACTTAGATTCATTTTCCATGATCAATAAATAAATCTCAAATGTAAAATAAATACTTAAGAAAACAAATCTACAAAATGTTTTATTAATAAATTACCACGTAAAACATGAAATTTTAAGTAATCAAAACTACATACTTAATATAAATCCTACAACTTTGATAACAAATTAATTCTTTTCATAACTATTGCTCTGATACCACTTTATCATACCATAGAATTTAAAGTGGAAAAATTAAATATCTTTTTATCTTCTATACATTAATCAGAGCTCATAGAATTCAACATAAGATAAAAATAACATAATTATATTATTGTTTGTTAAGTATTTTAATAATTAATAAGATCCCAAAAATATATACAATATACAATATCCAACAATGTCTATAAAATAATGTACAAAACCAAATATTGAGAAATAAAACCTAAACTATTACCAGCTAATTAGCCTCACTCGGTTATCTAATAGACATATTGCCTAATAGATAACCAAAACTTATCACTGCATTTTGTATAAGACATAAATATCAATATGTCTACTATCGTTCCAATCAATATAAATAAGTAGCAAAATTGATATGATCAGTTAAACTAGATCAATTCAATAAGCAAAATATTCTTATCATCTATAAACTAAAGTAGTAAAAAGACCAATAATCAGGAATAAATTCTTTATTGTTAAATAAGCCTAAGTTGTTTATCAATAATATTTATGCTAATGTTGTTATCACATGCTTCTTTTGGTAATTATGTCATGTAAAACTTTTTATCAATATGCCATGTAAGCATATTATATTAATATGTTGTATCAGTATCCATTAATATGTGTCAAAATTCATATCATATGATACGCCATATTTTATCAATCTTAATAATGATCTTATAAGTTCTATAATATTTCTTTCTATTAAAAGATTCATATTTATTATGGAAGTATAATCATGTGATTATGAGTACTACGCAAGATATCTAGCTTTAATATGGTATTTTCAACCTCATTAATCTTAATTGTTGACCATTTGATCAATAATATTTAATTTAATCCCAATTATTGACAACATGGTCATCAATCTTTACCTTAATATCAATATCCATAAATCATAAATTAATCAACAAATGACTTTCAATAAATCATTAAGATTCATTAGACTATTCCTTTTTGTTTAAATTGGTTAATCAATCACAAGCTATGTATAGGGCTGCAAAAAAAAACTTTTATTTAATGGAAAGCTTGTTGGCCCACCCTCTTATGCATATTATTATATTTTAAGAACCAAATCATATTATTTATTGAATTAACAATAAGGTTTTCTTGATTTAATGCGCATATAACATTTATCTTATAATATTTAAATAATGTTCTATGCAATTTAAGTCAATATGATATATGAAATGCTCTAATATATAAAGTATAAAAATATACATGCATAATTCATTTATTTCTAAAACTTGTATCTATCAATCTAACAGATATAGTGGGTCGAGGGACCTAGTTGGGCCATTAAGGTTGGAGGGACCTTAGTCAAGCAACACTAGTCAGAGGAACCATGATAAAGATCAGGTCATAGAATGGGCTACTATTTGGAAATGATGGTTAAACAAACCATTATTTGATGAATGTGGTCAGACGGGCCATAGTCACGTGTTGAGATAAAAGAAACTCTAGATTGGTGACTAAGTATTGAGGGACAATATTAAGGCAATTATGATTATAGTGATTCTAGTCGGGGTAAGTGGTCAAATGTATTGTAATCATTGAAAGGAGATCAGAGGGGGTGTATTATAGTGACGATGGTCAGAGGGACCATAGTTGGGTAACTAAGTTCGGAGTCTTATTACTAGCCGACAATGGAGGTCAAAGGATCATTATCTGCGAAAAAAGAAGTTAGAAAGGGTCATAGTTATGTGATAATTGTTAGAAGACCATGTTTGGTGATGGTTGTATTAGGATTATATTCAGATGATGGAGGACCATTATTGGAAGGCAATGGTGGTATGTTGGTGGTGATTGGTGGGTGAAATTTTTTATGATGGCATTTGAGCAAATGTCAACAAGAAAATGGCTAACAGTGATGATTTGTCAATGAAAGCTTTGGTGACAACATACAAGCTGATGTCTAATCACAGTTGGGTTGAGGGGTAGTGGCGATAGTCATGTGAAGGAGGTCCAAAATTGATGATTAGGCCATAAGGGTTCATAGGCGGTGGTGCTTGCAGTAGAGCTCTGGAATTATTCATGCCCCAAAGCACCCTTCCCATTCCTAGCCAAGGGTCTATTCCTTCCCTTCATATGGAGAGTGAGAGCCTATTAATATTTTTTTTTGGGAGTGGCATGCCCCATAAATATGGAGAAAATCAGGAGCAAATCAATAGTGCTCAATAAAACAACTAATATTTATTCAAGTTATAATATAACATTTCTTCATATTTTAAGATATTTATTGATGTCAAAATTCAACAATTACTAGCTTATTGCATTCAACTAATCAAGCCTCACAATTTGAATATAAATATGTCATATTTGAAGATCATTTGAACATCCAATTAATATCCTAAAACATTCAAATAAGTTTTGTGCCTTTTATTTGGGTCTACTAAGGCTCTGACTTGAGCGACTTTTGTGTCATTTAGATCATCCTATCAAAACATTCATTTAGACTATAGGTTTGTTGAAATTTGAGTTTGAATGGTCTAAATTTTTATTTTGAATTTTTTCTATTTTAATATGACATGAGATTCAAGCCCAATTATGATAATTTTTTATGATGTATAAAGACCGAGCTTTGGAATCACTAAAGAAAAATCACCGATTACCGACAGAATTTTTTGGTAGTAAATTTTCTTGTTATTTTTCAATGAAATACAATGAGATAACTTTTTCAACATAAATTTCCAGAAAATTTCTTTCTGTCAAATTTTTCTGATAGATTTTCTATTTTAATTAACTATTAATTTTTTAACTTATTTTAATTGATTATTGATTTACTTCTTTATTTTAATTAATTATTATTTTTAAGATTTTAATTATATACTTTTAAAATTTTAATTTTCATATTATTATAGTTTAAATATAAAAGGGTAACTTTTTAATGCATCTTCCTTCATGCCAAAATGACTGGGAGTTTGATGTTTCTTTTAGTATGAGTTCTATTCCCATGATAGACGGGTTGAAGGTAGCTGGGAAGAGAAGGAGGGCAGCCTAGTAGGCCAGCGTAGCCCAAAAATGAACCGCAGGTTTTAGTTTCCTATGCGATATATGTCGGCAGAAAATAATCAGCAGGAAAGCTGTCAGAAAATCTCATTATTGCCAAAAAATTTCTCAATTCCTTTAGAAAACATTATTGGTAATAACAGATTTTCTTAAAATGAATTCTTTAAAACATCTAGTAGTATTAAAATTACGATCCCTTTCATGTGAAGAATTATCTTATATTTATAATTTTAATGAGTGATATCTTGATAATTTTAGACAAAATAAAAAAATACTCTATTTAATGTCTCGTGCAAATTCCAAATATCACTAATCATTCTTTTTGTATTTAAGTGCTTTAAATATATTGTAACTAACTAGTCATTTGTTTGTTGAATTCCTCTCCTCATGATGCTCATTTTGACAGTAAACATGTAATATTCATAGATCGTTTGGTGTTTTAAACAAAGTTTTATCTAACCATATTTCAAGTGTTTGATTTGTAATTATTTTGACCAAATTAGAATATTATGGTATTATTGGGCTTAACTTGACAAAATGTTTGTTTCAACTGCATGCTTGAATAAAATCGAGTTTGGTAAACTTTATTATGTCATGGAATATTCATGGCAGCAGATAATTATAAATTTTAACTTCTTAGCTTTATACGAAGATCCAACACACAATCAAATAAGAGAGATATGGTGTGGTATTCATAAGAGACATAAAGATTTTTATGTTTAAAATCCTAGAAAGGGTAAACACCATAGGGGTTGGCCCAGTTTGGATTAATCCACTATTATTTGTAGTAGATTACAAATGAGTCTCTTCATTAGAAGGATGGCCATGGCTTGATGTAAAAAATATACATCATATAGAGAGTGTTACATGGTGGAAATAGGAAGCATCACTATTAGCTTGTTCATTTGGTAAGAAAGACCATAGGCGACAGGCAGCAGAGGTTAGAAGGACCGTGGTCGGGCAGATGCCAGACGTCAAGTACAAATTTAGCGATGGGTGGAAGTCCAGCATCAGCTAGAAGTTTAACGATCTGGCGATGGATGGAAGTTCAGCATTGAGTAGAAGTCTGACAGATGTTCGGCTATGGATGGAAGTTTGGCACCGGGTAGAAGTCCAGAGAAAGTCAAGCGATGGGCTAAAGTCTAGGGACATAAAAATTCGGTGTCGAGCAAAAGTCTGACAAAAGTCTGATGACGGGCAGAAGTCCTACTATGAGCGAAAGATCGATGCCAGGTAGAAGTCATCCGGAGAAGGGCATAAGTTTGGTAACTGGTGGATGAAAGTTTGTATAGGTTGTTAGACCTAAATCAATTATCCCAAGGCTAACTAAGAGGGGGGGGGGGGGGAATTGGTAATTTAAAAAATCTCTTGAAATGTTAGAAAATTATTCTTATAATTTTTATCACATTAAAAGTTTTATCATACAAAACTTTTCAACCACAAAAATAAAAATGTAGAAAATTAAAAATGTAGCAATTAAAAATAAAAGAACACAGAAATTTGTTGTGATTCAGTTCAACTAGATCTAAGTCTACTCCCTGAAGACTCCCTCTTCAGGTACTACACTCTTACCAAAGTGACTCTCCTTTTTCTCCCACAAAAAGGTAGAGAAGCCTTTACAATTAACCTTTCTTCCACCAATCCCCAATGCGGTAGAGTACCTTCATCCTTTCACACCCTTCAAGTGTTGGCAGAGATCCATCATCCTTTCACACCCTCTTGGTGTCTACATAGAATCATCATCCGTTCATACCCTCCTGGTGTCCGTAGATAATCAGATCTTCTATCGATCAACTTCATAGAAATAACAAAGAGATTTGACACACTTACAAAAAGATTCTCACCTTTGATCAATCTTATGAACCCTTCACAAATTTCACTTGCAAGATCTCCTTCCTCACTCTCAAAACACTCACCCAAAGCACTCTCACACTTACTCTCTAAGAAAATACTAAGAAGGATTCATTGCAATAAGTTTTTAAGGACTTTATATATGAATGACAGGAAAAACCATCCAGAAAACTAAAAAGTTCAATTTTGTTCATCCATTATGGCATAATTCGAGTGAATATTGTGCATATGAATAGTTCAAAAATTGCTCATACAATATTGTATGAATCATTTTTCTGCACTATCAGAGGTCGGTACAAAATATCATTATAAAGTATGATCAGTTCAAAATTAAATAAGATCGTTAGGTACAATACTGTTTGAACCGATTTCATACACTGGTAGTCGTCTATATGAACCCCATATCATATTGTACGAACTATTTTGATCAAATCATGCTTCATTTTTTAAGAAAATGGTTGAGTCCATTTCATACTCTAGAAGTCATATGTACAAACCCAAGTTCGTACAGTATGAATAGTTCAAAAAATTCACTTATTTATATGGCAGAAAAGAAATGCATCAATTTTGTTCTCTATACGTCATCTATACGAACCCAAGTTGGTACAGTATGAATAGTTAAAAAAATTCATACTCTAGACGTCGTATATATGAAGGTAACTTCGTACAGTATGAATAGTACTTAGAAAATTGATTAACTTTTTTCTGGAGGAACGCTTAGACCAAATCATCCAGTACGATCCCAAATCATATAGTACGATTAGTTTAAAAATTTATAATTATTTACATTCCCCTAGTGTGTGTGTGCACGGTTACTGAATTACAATCACACTTCTTGAGGATTAATAAAAGTTTAAAAAGTACAAACTCCAAATACAATAAACTCTAATCTAATCTATCTTGAAGTCTTCAACAGTCTGAAGTATGATTTACCTAAAATGTTAGTACACATAAACCATAAAAGAAATATTTTCAATATATGTTAGGAGAAAATAATAATTAATACAATAATATTTTGGAATCATAAAAAACACATATGTTATGAAAAACATACTAATGAAAACTGAGATGCAACAATCTCCCCCTTTTTTATGATGGCAAAACTAATTATTATTTGAGTTAACATTTAACACAATTTTTCTCCTTACCTCCCCCTAAATAAATGACCCATTAAATAACAAAGGGATTCCATTAAGATCAACAAACAAAACCCTTTAAAAAATACTCGAACAAAACATAAAAACACACACATTCATATTTACATGCATATTTAAAACAACAACACACATTCAAAACAACATACACAAATCATCAAACAACAATCATCAATCAATTAAATAATATTATGACTCCCCCTTTTGACAATAACAAAAAGGGAAGTTTATCTTGAAACGAAATGTTTCTGTAGAAAAGACAAAAGAGTTGAAGAAGTAAAAGATTGTAAACTAATTGCAAATATAAAATTTGCTTCATATACTAAAAAAAAATTTTTCAAAATTTTAAATCAAAGGACAACTAAGATAACAAAAGTCAACCATATTTATTATTCATGCTAGACAAATTAAATAAAAATGATTATTGCAATAATGATGAAATAAAGATTAATGAATTTTGAATTCAATATTGAATATGATTGTTAACTAGATGGATTTGGATTAGGGATTGAATGATAATGGAAAGAACATAATAAAAGCTTTCAATTGGTGAATTTTCTTATCTTTTCAAATATTTATGGCACACTTTGTGCATCTTTCTATTTAGTCTAATTTTGTGCCTCTTTTTATTTTGTGAACCATTACGCATCTTTTCTATTTTTGCATGCTTTGTGCATTTCTCACTTTTTTGTTTAACTTTTTAGGTCTTTCCAATATCAGTAATCTAAATTAAAATTTTACTGATAATAAAAATAAACATATTAAAAAAGAAAATAAAAATAATAACACATCAATCTTGCAATCATTATAGTTTAGATATGTTTGTCTATAAGAACATAAAATTTATCTCCTTATCTAAATCCAATTATAATTTTAATTTTAATTTTTTAAAGATAAGATTTTATAATAAAATTAATTTATAGAGCAAAGTAATTGATTACCTATTTCAACAATCAACTTCAATAGATTTTTCTCTTTAAAGACACAAATATTTCAAGAATTAAGAATTAATACATGTCAAATAAAACATATCACATTTCATTAATATAACAGATCACATACAAACAATTCATTGATACTACACATAGAAGCAACCAACAAACATCATCACCCTAAACACATGAAAATGCCAAACTCAAGAAGAAACATTACAACAATTAATATAAAAATTCATCTGCAACAATAGTATAGAATTGCTTCTAAAAACTTGAGGGGCCCTAATAAGGTGGAGGCGGCTAATTGAACATTAAAAAGTAACTATTCATCATAGCTACATTCGTATTAATAATGTCAAATTGACCTAGAATCCAACCCTTGTCTTTCTGATATCTTGAATCCTACTAATTTAAGTGATTCTCAATTTGATCAAATCATTGATCAAAATGAGTCTCTAATCTATCAAAATGCTGTACCATTTCCTGGTAGAAATTCTAATCGAGTCAAGGTGCAGGTACTGGAGTAGGAACCCCCCGGGCTGGGGAAAAAACCCCCCCCCCCCCCCCCCTCTTCTACATCTAAATCTTCACTTAAACTTTGATCTCTCCAAAAAGTGCTCAAAAAGAGTCATCAGTAAAGTATTTAGGGAGTTCAGTGGGAGGTTTAGGATGAACTAAATAGTACTTATTTTCTAAGATGTAGGCAACTAAATGTCCTAAAGCCACATTTTTATTTTTCTTGTGATGTGGAAGTCCAATTTCATAAAGACTGTAATATAATCCATGATTTATTGAGCTTCATCAAATGGATTTTCAGTCATGATCAAGTAGGTGACATTAAATAAAAGAGGAGTCATGTTAATTCGATCACCAGTTTTGTAATGATAGAAGTTTTCAAAACAAGTTAGATGATACGAGCATTTTGATTCAAAGTGTAAATTCTAGCTAAATGACTCACTTGAGAGACACCTCTAAGAGTTTGATTATTTTTTAACCAATGAAAATTAGCTCTTGAGGTCAAAGTGTGGGCACGAATCCCTTAGGTTCTCAAGTGGAGATAATTGCCTAAATCTACCTTGGTAATTTCTACTCATTATTTCTAACCATAAGAAGTAATTCTAAAGTGTTCCTCATTAACTCTCAAGTTGGCCAATAAGCATTGAAAATACTCTTTACGATAGGCATATATCAGAGTAAAGATGAAAAAAAGTTGATTCGAAGCAAATAAGTGTTGAAACTTGATCACTATGAATTAGGTTGTTAAACCTAAGCTTAGGTCCCAGCGGCTAACCAAGAGGAGGGGTGAATTGGTACTTAAAACTTAATCCCTCTTTTAATTTTAAACCAAAAAATAAATTTTAATGAGTTTAGTAGAAAACATTTTTCAACCACAGTTTTAAAAGTAAAAACACAAAAATAAAAAAGGCAGCGAAAAAATAAAGACACGAGGTTTATAGTGGTTCAGTCAAAACCAGACCTACATCCACTCCCCGGATCCACCCTCCGAGTATTGGACTAATACCAATAGTGACTCTCCTTTTGCAACCACTGCAAGGCGGAGAAGCCTTTACAAACACTCTTTCCACCACTACCCAGTGCGGTAGAGAACCGTCGTCCTTTTATACTATCCCCAGTTTGGCAGAGAACCTTCGTCCTTTTACACTATCCCCAGTGTTGGTAGAGAACCGTCATCCTTTTATACTATCCCCAGTGTTGGTAGAGAATCATCATCCTTTTAAACTCTCCCGGTATAGGCAGAGAACCCTTCGGCTGTTCACACTCTCCAAGTGTGGGTAGAAAACCCTTCGGTTGTTTACACTCTCCAAGTGTTGGCAGAGAATCGGTTGTCCTTGACAGATCTTCTCATAAGAATTCTAGAAGGAAGAGAGAAAAGAGTGAAGTAATCACAAACCAAGAGTAAAGACTCTTACCTTTGAGTACCAAGTGAAACCTTCACGCTCCAATGGCAAGAAATCTCTTTCAAACACTCTCTCACACTCTCTTCTTGACTCTTCTTTCAATAGGCATGAAGATCAGTAGGCAAAAAGATTATGTGGTAGTTTAGTTTGGACTATTTATAAGAAAGACATAAAAAAACCATCCAAAAACTATAAATATTCAAGTCAATACGAATTGGATCGTCCCGTACGATCGTGGATCATCCTGAACGATTTTACTTAAATGCGTTAGAAATGAACCTAATGTATATGGGTATGAAATGACTTCGTACTCATACATCGTTCCGTACGAACTAGGTTTGTCTGGTACGAACGATTATTCCATAGGTCGGTTCCCAAAAATTGCAGAACGCCACTTAATTTTTTAGAGTTGGTTCACTTCATCATGGGACAAATATTGGTTCGTCCGGACAAAATTTTTCCAGAGAGCAAATCATCTTGGGACGATTACACTTCGTCTTGGACAAAATTACTCCAGAAAGCAACTCATCCCGGAACGAATACACTTCATTCTTGAACAAAAATTTTCCAGAGAACATTTCTTCCTTGGACAAAAACACTTCATCCTGGACGATCAGGTCTTAGAAAAATTTTCTTCAATTCCTGTTCGTTCCATTTCTCTTACGAGGAGATAACTAACTTGATCGTCCCGTATGAACTATGTTCGTCCCGTACGATCAGTACAAATTTCTCAAGATCTCCTAAAGTGTGTGTGTGTGTATTCACTCAATAACAGTCACTCCCTCTCAAATTTAATTTAAAGAAAAATACAAGTTTTTAAATACACAAAGTATCTCATGCTGAATTTGATTTGAAGTCTTTGTAGTTTGGAGTTTGATTTTCCTGAAATGTTAGTACACACAAGAGCAATAATAACTCTTCCAAAAAGTGTTAGGAGATAACTATACATAAAATAATAATATTTAAAATAACCAAAACTATACAAGTTACAAGAATGTAAAACTTATAAATAGCAACTCTCTTAACAATCTCCCCCTTTTTGATGATGGCAAAATAATTATTGTTTGTATAATTTTCAAATTCAAAAAATCTCCTAAACTCCCTTTGAATTGATGAACACATGTAAATAAGGAGGCATTTTTAGAAATATACAGATGGGGACGTATACACCAAATATAAAACACAAAACAAAAAATAAAAACAGATCAAACAAAACCAAAAAACATGATACAAATAATTTCTCCCCCTTTTTGACAACAGCAAAAAGTAAAGAAGAACAAGACATGAAATGTAAGTAGACATATAAAAATTATTTGATAATTCAATCTTGAAAGTGATTAAAATATGTTATGTAAATAAAATTAAAATATTAGGCAAATCATATTAATTCATAGAATTTAAGAAGAGATATAACCTTGATAAAAGAAAGAATTTATCAAAAGCATGTGTTAATTTAGACACTAAGATAGAGAAAATCATTGCAAAAAAGATGAATAGAAAATTTGTATATTTCAAATTTCAAAACAGAATATAAATGTACAGTAGATCAATTTGAATAAGAGATTAAAGGATAATGGAAAGAAATAATTACCATATGTGGCGCTTTGCGCATCTTTTTCAAATTATTGGAACATTTTTTGTGCATCATTTTACTTTTGGGCTTATTTTGTGCCTCTTTTTCTAATTGCGAAACATTGCGCATTTCTTTTGATTTTTGTATATTTATATATTTTTTCAAGAGTAATTTTGATTTTTCCAAAATCAATAATAAAAAATTTCAAATTTTTCTAAGTGCATAAATATTTATTAATAAGTGAAATATAAAATTAAAAAACATCATAGTTGCAATAATAATATTATAATTAATGTAATCTAAATAAGAGACATGAACTTGACAATCCTAATTATATCAAGTTATAAGCAAAACTTAAATTAAAAAAATAGATTTTCTAATGAATTTAATTTAGACTTGCACTTCAAAATATAACACTATTATGATCAAAAATCTAATGATTGTCATGAAGGCTAACACACATTTCAATATAATTAAATCCAAAATACGAGAATATATATTGATATCACTATGTAGATATTACAATTTAAGGTCAGGATATCAATACAGAAACAAAACATCTAAAGTAAAGAAAATACAACAAACTTACTTAAAACACATCTAAAACACAAACTATAGAAAATACATAAAATTAAGTGCAACAATCACTGAGAAGGACCCTGATATGGTGGAGGAGGAGGTGCAGCACCAAAGATGTTAAAGTAAGTACTCATCATAAGCACATTGGTACTGATATCACTCATTTAATCCCTCATAAAATTCATGTCATGCTGATACTGAGCGGCCTGCTGCTGAAGATGAGTTTTAATTTAATCTAAGCATTGATCAAAATGAGTCTCTAAGCAATCAAATCTTTGAACCAAATCATGATAATTTGATTCGTTGGCGGGTGCAGGTGCAGCTTCTGGTTCTTCCTCTGTATCACTAATGACATGAGTTTTACTGGGTTCTTCTTTGAAGATTGCTCTAAATGATCCATCGTTGTAGTAGAGCGGTTCTTCAAACTCTTAATGAGGATAAACCAAATTATATTTCTTCTCTAGAATGTAAGAAACAAGATGTCCTAAGGTGATGTTCTTCTTTCTCTTATGCTCTACATGTCTAATTTCAGACATCCCATAAAGATAGTCAAGGATAAGTTAGCCTTCATCTATAGGTTCTTTAGTCATGATCAAGAAGGTATCCATAGAAAGAAGAGGGGTAATGTTGATTCTATCACCAGCTATAGGAATTATAGAAGTTCTAAGGACATGCTAGATGATACGAGCATTACGAACTAGATCGGATACTCTAGCCACATATTCATTCACATTGTTTCCTCTAATCACATTATTAAGTTCATACCATGCATAATCATGAGTGTTGATCAAGTGATGGGCTCTGGTTCCCTCTGTCCTTAAATTCAAAAAGGCTCCTAAGTCAGCCTTGGTGATTTCAACTTTTTGTTTGATGACAAAGGAACATATTATAGAATGGTTAGAATTAAAGGACATGTTGGTGAGGAAGTAGTGGAAGATTTCTTTATTGTAGAGATAGACGAGGATAAGGATAAAACCAAACTGTGTTGAGGCAAATAAGTTCATTGCCTGAAAGGTAAGTTGTTCTTGGATTAGGATTCTTGAGGGTGTGATCTTTGCTGAGGCAAATCTAAGAAAAGATTCCTCATTTTCTTTGGAAAGGAAGTTTTCAGAGGAATTTCTATGTTGTTTCTTTGCTATAAACTTTTGTTTCTTACTTAAACCCGCCATTTAGAAGAATATCTAGAGTATGAAAGAGATTGAAAGTGAAGTTTTGAGTGTGACTGCTGAGTTCAAAAGCCCTTCTATTTATTGAAAACGACACGTTCATACCAGACGAAAAAATTTCGTCCCAAATGAATTTTTCAATTCATCCTGTACGAAAAAATTTCGTATGGACGATCCAATGCGTCAAAATGAAACGGCTTTTTGTAATCAACACAACTTACGAAGCATCCTTTCGTACAGACTTTTGACCAGACTGATCGTACAGACGAACACGTGTTCATCCTTGGACGATCAGAACTTATATCATTTTAATGGCAGTTGAAACCGTCCCCTCCATCGAACCGACATGTGTTCGTCCACATATGTATGAAGTTCATATTAATAACTACCTTATCCATTCAATCGCTTTATTCATTCGTCCCGTCGTTTGAAGAACATTTCATCCCGGACGATCATGACGATCGTACAGACGAAGTGATTATAAAACACTAAAAACTGCACTCAAACGGTTTAAAATATGATAGTTTGTCACACTACACAAATCGTCTCGTACGAAAACATTTCATCCCGCACGATTGTCACTCAAAATTTTCAAATTTTTGTACTCAATCAAAAATTTAAACACAAACACGTGAAAACATAAAACAACGAAAAGAAAACACAAACTCTAAATAAAGAAAATCACACATACAAGTTCATAAACACATAAAAAACACACAAACACATTAACTAGTAAACAAACATTAATGTTGCAAAAACATTTTTATTTAAGCTTTCAAATCAATCACACCAAGCATTGTTCTTAATGCACTAAAAGTATCAAAGGCTAAAGGTTTTATGAAAATGTCTGCAAGTTGATTTTTAGTAGATACATGAGTGAGTTCAATTTCTCCTTTGGATACATGATCCCTTATGAAATGATACCTTATGTCTATATGTTTGGTTCTTGAATGTTGAATAGGATTTTTAGAAATACAAATAGCACTAGTGTTATCATAATAAATTGGAATAGTGCCTATAGTTAATTTTAAATAATTCAATTATTATTTTAACCAAAGTACTTGTGCCACACAACTTCCTAATGCAATGTATTCAGCTTCTGCAGTTGATAGGGCTACCAAATTTTATTTTCTACTGGACCAAGAGACTAGAGAATTTTCAATAAATTGATATGTTTCAGAAGTGCTCTTTCTATCCACTCTACAACCTACAAAGTCAGAATCTGAATAACCAATTATTTCAAATAAAGAGCTAAACTTAGGATACCAGATTCTAAAGTTCTGAGTTCCTAACAGATATCTTAAAATCCTTTTCACTGCTGTCAAATGTGATTCTTTTGGATCTAATTAAAATCTAGCACATAAGCAAACACTAAAAACATGATATCAGGTCAGCTAGCAGTCAAGTAAAGTAAAGATCCAAGTATCCCTCTAAATTTCTTTTGATGAACAGATTTTTCCCTTAGAGTCCTTATCCAACTGAACTGAGGAACTCATTGGTGTACTAACAGGTTTAGCATTATCTATTTCATACTTTTTGAGGATGTCCTTAACATACTTTGACTAACTAAGAAATGTACCTTCCTCAATTTGCATAATGCTAAATCTTAGAAAGTAACTTAAATCTTCCATTAGACTCATCTCAAATTCACTACTCATTGTTGTAGAAAAATCATCACAAAGATTTTTATTTGAAGGTCCAAAAATGATATCATCCACATAAATTTGAACAATGAGTATATCATTTCCACATTTCTTTAAAAAGAGAATTGTATCCACACTTTCTTTTTCGAAAGATCTTTCAAGGAAGAAGGTGCTCAACCTCTCATACCAAGCCCTAGGTGCCTGTTTCAATCTATATAATGTCTTTTTCAACTTAAAAACATGATTTTAGTATTTAGAATTTTCAAAACTTGGTGGTTGTTCTATAAAAACATCTTCTTGAATTACCCCATTTAAAAAGGCACTTTTTACATCCATTTGATATAATTTGAATCCTCTAAGACAGGAAAAAGCTAGCAAAACCCTAATTTCTTCAAGTCAAGCTACAGGGGCAAAAGTCTCCTCAAAATCAATCCCTTTAGTCTGATTATACCCCTTAGCAACTAATCTACCCTTATTTCTAATGACTACTCCTGAGTAATTCATTTTATTTTTGAATAACCACTTAGTTCCAACTATACTATGATTCTTTGGCCTTGTAGTTAATTTCCAAACTTTATTTCTTATAAATTGATTCAACTCTTCTTGCATGGCAAAAATCCAAAATTCATTCGAAAGTGCTTGATCAATATTGGTGCGTTCTATAGTTGAAATGAAAGCTGAATGATTAACTTCTTTGTTTAATCTACGCTTAGTCCTTACGCCCTCACCTAGTTCACATATAATCATTTTCCTTTGGTGATTTTTAGAAAATTTCAAATCTCTTGGCAAAGGATTTTCTA
Source organism: Dendrobium catenatum (assembly GCF_001605985.2). Taxonomy (NCBI): domain Eukaryota; kingdom Viridiplantae; phylum Streptophyta; class Magnoliopsida; order Asparagales; family Orchidaceae; genus Dendrobium; species Dendrobium catenatum. Next base: position 88,572 of record NW_021394407.1, read on the forward strand.
TCTCTAAATTTTCTTCCACATTTTCTTCTAAATTTTCATCCAAATTTATCTTATCAATCTTTTGGGAGTTAATCTCAATCTCATATTCTACAATATTTGGCTCTTCCATATTTTCAGATTCATCAAATACAACATGTGTGGTCTCCTCAATTACCAAAGTTCATATAAGATTTTTCAATACTTGAGTACCCAACAAAAATTCATTCGTCAGATTTTGGATCAAATTTTCCTAAGGCAGATTTCCATTATTATGAATGAACTCTTTGCAACCAAAAACTTACAAATGAGACAAATTAGGTGTTCTTCCTTTTAGCAACTCATAGGGTGTTTTATTTAGTTTAGATCTCACATTCACCCTATTCAGAATATGACATGCAGTGCTAACCGCCTCAGCCCAAAAATATTTAAGAAGTGAGTATTCTGTCAACATTGCTCGGGCGGCTTCTATTAATATTCTATTTTTTCTTTCAACTACCACATTTTGCTAAGGGGTTCTAAGTGTAGAAAAATTGTGATCAATATCTTTCTCCTTACAAAATTCTTCAAATTTCTCATTCTCAATTTCTCCTCCATGATCACTTTGTATAGAAATAATTTCACACCCTAGTTTTCTTTGAATCTAAGTGAAAAAGTTTCTAAACTCCTCAAATGATTCACTCTTATTAAATACAAATCTAACCCATATGAATCTTGAGTTATAATCCATAATCAAAAATCCATATACCTTCCCTCATAGACTCACAGTTCCAACTAGTCCAAAAAGATACATATGCAAAATCTCTAAAGGTTTACTAGTTCTAAGATTCTTATCTGATTGAAAAGAGGACTCCACTTGCTTTCCTAATTGATATGCATCACAAAGGTGGTCCTTAGTAAAGTCTAGTTTTGGTATACCTCTCACTAAGTTCTTTTGAGTAATCCTTCTAAGGTTTTTCATGCTAGAATGACAAAGTCTTCTATGCCAAAGCCATGACTCATCAGATACAGTTTTCAAATAAAAAGCAGTAGGAGATTGAATATAATTCAAGTCTAGCATATACACATTATTTACCATTTTACCATTCAAAATATCTTTACCATTTAGACTTAATATGCAGCTAGCATGACAAAGTCTTCTACTAATAACATATTCTCAATGTAAAATTTATTAAAATTTCCAATCATACATGATCCAACCACTTTTCTTATGGTGTTATCTCCAAGTGTAACCTTGCCTCTACTCATGGCTTCCAACGATATGAATTGTGTGGTATCTCCAGTCATATGCTTTGAATATCCACTGTCCAAGTATCATATGCTCTCATGATGTCTTGTTTGAGAGCGACCCTGCAAAATTATCAAACGTTAGACCTGGGAACCCAAACAAGTTTGGGTTCTCCTTTTGGCAATTTATAATCAGATGCATCTATCATATGTCTAGGTTTATGCATCTTAGGTCTCCACACCAAATAAGTTTTCATCTTCAAAGTACAGGTGTGAGCTATATGTCTAAATAATCCACAATTATTACATTTTACTTTTGGAAATGGTTTTCTAAGTCTTCTACCATTCATCTGTCTATTCAAGAATTGCATAAATTTAGGATACAAAATAGGATTAATAAAATCTTCAAGTTTAGGGGGTATCCTATTATCCTCGAAAGCTTTTATCATTAATTTATAAAATGAATTCATATCTTCCAAAATTCAATTTGTATAATTTGATCTATAAATTTTGCTCTCCGATTCATCCTTAAAATTTTTAAAATCTTTTTCAAGTTCAGCATAGGATGATTTTAAATATTCTTATTTTTTATTCAAGTCATCAAACTCATCAAGTAATTTCATGTGGTTGTCATCAATTAAAGCATGATCTTTCCTAAGGATTTTATGTTCCTTTTGTAATTCTTCAAACTCTAAACTTAGACTAGCATGCATTTTCTTCATTTTCCTATATACATCATGCATGTGTTCAGAAACTTCAAAAAGTTCATCATAGTTTAAGTCACAGACCTCTTCTTGATCTGATTGATCAAGATTATCGGCCATTAAGCACATATTAGTGGCTTCCTCTTCCTTCTCAGTCTCTAATGAATCTGAAGCTGAGTCTGCCCAAAAAGCTCTTTGAAACTTCTTCTTGCCCTTCTTTACAATTGGTTTCTTCTCAACTTTCTCCTTTCTAGGAGTGGCTTTGAGTTTTGGGCATTCATTCTTGATATGACCAGGTTTCCTACACTCATAGCAAATCACATCATTTGAAACCTTGGCATTTTTATTAAATTTACCTCTATTCCAATGTCGGCGTCTCTTCTGCTTCCTCTTTAGAAAGCTTCTAAATTATCTAGTCATCAATGCGATGTCGTCTTCATCCCCAGGTTGTGAGTGTTCACTCTCAAACTCTTCCACATTTAGTGCTATATTTTTCTCCCTTCGTGGTTCACATGCATCAATCTTTATTTAACTAACTCCTTACTCGTAAGCAATTAGCAAATCAATAAGATTGTCAATAGAGTAAATGTTTAGATTCTTAGACTCTATAATTGCAGTAATTTTAGCATCATAAGCAGTAGGCAAACAGCAAAGAATTTCATTAACCATTTCAGCATTCGGTAGTTCCCTACCCAGTACATGTAAAGAGGTGATTATTTGTGTAAATCTTGTGTACATATCAGAAATGGATTCATTTGGTTTCATGCGAAATAGTTCATAATCATGCAGCAAGATATTAAGTCTAGATTATTTAACCTCTTTAGTCCCCTCATAAGTTATACAAAGTCTATCCCATATATCTATTCCACTTTTGCAAGTGGAAACCCGCTTGTAGTCTTCTGATTTTAAAGCATAAAAGAAACTATTCAAGCATTTGGCACTTAGTTGTGCTAAGTCATGTACTTCTACTATCCAGTCTGCAAAAGGTGTTTCAACTCTAACTCCGTCAACTAATCTAGTTGGTTTTGTATACCCTTCCTGAAGTAAGTTCTACATATGATAATCAAGTGACTGTAAAAATATAGACATGGGTGTTTTCCAAAAATCAAAAGGTATATTGTCGAATAATAGAGGTTTAATTATAGAGTAACCCTTGGGTGTATTTCGGTTTCCAAATGTAGCCATCTATGTTAATCAAAAAGTAGTCTAAACTTATGATTTTGAAACAAAGCTTTGATATCATTTGTTGAAAATTGATCACTATGAATTAGGTTGTTAAACCTATGCTTATGTCCCAGTGGCTAACCAAGAGGGGGGGTGAATTGGTAATTAAAAAATTAATCCCTCTTTTAAATTTTAAACTGAAAAATAAAATTTAATAAGTTTAGTAGAAAACATTTTTCAACCACAGTTTTAAAAGTAAAAACACAAAAATAAAAAAGGCAGCGGAAAAATAAACACACGAGGTTTATAGTGGTTCGGTCAAAATCAGACCTACATCCACTCCCCGTAGGCACCCTCCGAGTATTGCACTAATACCAATAGTGACTCTCCTTTTGCACCCACAGCATGGCGGAGAAGCCTTTATAAACAATCTTTCCACCATTACCCGGTGCGGAAGAGAACCGTCATCCTTTTACACTATCCCCAGTGTTGGCAGAGAACCTTCATCTTTTTATACTATCCCTGGTGTTGGCAGAGAACCGTCATCCTTTTATACTATCCCTAGTGTTGGCAGAGAACCGTCATCCTTTTACACTCTCCTGGTGTAGACAGAGAACCCTTCGGCTGTTCACACTCTCCAAGTGTGGGCAGAGAACCCTTCGGCTGTTCACACTCTCCAAGTATCGGCAGAGAATCAGATCTCCTTGACAAATCTTCTCACAAGAATTTTAGAAGGAATAGAGAAAAGAGTGAAATAATCACAAACCAAGAGTAAAGACTCTTACCTTTGAGTACCAAGTTAAACCTTCACGCTTAAATGGCAAGAAATCTCCTTTAAACACTCTCTCACACTCTCTACTTGACTCTTCTTTCAATAGGCACGAAGATCAGTAGGCAAAAACATTATGTGGTAGTTTAGTTTGGACTATTTGTAGGAAAGACACAAAAAAATCGTCTACAAATTGCAAATATTCAAATCAATTTTCTTCAATTCCTGTTCGTTCCATTGCTCTTACGAGGAGATAATTGACTTGATCATCCCGTACAAACTATGTTCGTCTTGTACGATCAGTACAAATTTCTCAAGATCTCCTAAAGTGTGTGTGTGTGTGTATTCACTCAATTACAATCACTCCCTCTCAAATTTAATTCAAAGAAAAATACAAGTTTTTAAATACACAAAGTATCTAATGCTGAATTTGATTTGAAGTCTTTGTAGTATGGAGTTTGATTTTTTTGAAATGTTAGTACACACAAGAGCAAAAACAAGTCTTCCAAAAAGTGTTAGGAGATAACTATACATAAAAAAATAATATTTGAAATCATCAAAACTATACAAGTTGCAAGAATGTAAAATGTGCAAATAGCAACTCTCTTAACAATAAGGGCATGACAGAAAAGTGAAGATTACCCTAAATGAGAAGTCTAAAAGGGGTGATTTTGGTAGCATAATACCTAAAATAAGCATCCTCATTCTACTTAGCTAGAAAGTTATCATCCCTATCACTTCTAGAAGAAGAAGCCTTAGAAAAACATGGACGTTTCCTAAAACTTCTCCTTCCTAAGATGAGGGCTCTAGAACATTTTGAAATGGATATGAAAGTGAATGAAAATGATTTCAAAGACCCTTCTATTTAAAGAAAAATAACCTATCATTCCATACAAAACTTTGATCATACGCATGATTTTTAAATCGTATGGAACGAAAAAAAGTTTGCACATATGAACAAAAATGGCCAAAAAATAAAATGAACTTTTGTAAAAAGTCATTTTCGTGGCTTTCTTTCGTACAGGCTTTTTGACCATATGATCGTACAGACGAATAGGTGTTCATCCGAGACGATCAGAATATTAAACATAATTTTAAAGACAGTAAGTTTTTTCCAGCATAGCAACTGACAACTGGATCATACAGATAAAATATGATTTCATACGTACGATCAGCAATAAATAACTTACACAACTAGTAAACTATCCCCACGTGTATAGAAGAAACTATATAAATCATACAGTATAATGATGTTATCGTATAGTATGAACCTTATGAAGAAAAAAAAAGTTTTTCTTTCTCAACTCAGAAACCTATTATATATATAATACAAAATTCATACAAGATGAACAAATTTTGTATAGTACAAAAATAATAATTATAAAATAATACATGACAATAAAAAAATCTTCTCAAAATCAAACACCTTACATCAAATGATATGCTTCCAGTCTAATAAGGAAATAAAAATAAAACACACAAGAACAAAATTACAAAAAATAAATAAATAGAGATAAACTAAGTAGACACATATTTATAACACATCAAGTTTGTAGAATTTTTAATTTAAGCATTAAGATCAATCACACCTAACCTAGTTTCTAAGGTGCTAAAAGTATCAAAGGCCAATGATGTTATGAAAATATCTTTAAGTTGATTTTCCATAGAAATGTGATTCAATTCAATCGCTCCCTTAGCTACATGATCTCTAATGAAGTGGTGTCTTATGTCTGTATGCTTGGCTCTAGAGTATTGAATAGGATTCTTTGAAATGCAAATGGCGCTAGTATTATCCCAAAAAATTAGAATTGTGCCAATTGAAAATCCTAAATCAATTAATTATTATTTCAACTAAAAAACTTGTGCCACATAACTACCTAAGGTGATGTATTATGCGAAGGTAATGTATTTTACTTCAGCATTAGATAGGGATAATAAATTATGTTTTCTACTGGACTAAGAAACTAAAGAGTTTCTTATGAGTTGATATGTTCCAAATGTCCTTTTTTGACCAACCCTATAACCTGCAAAATCTGGATCAGAATATCCAACAATTTTAAATAAAGAGTAGTGCTTAGGATACAAAATCCCTAAATTTTGAGTTCCTAAAATATATCTAAGAATTCTTTTTACTACTATTAAATGTGATTATTTTGGATCAGATTGAAATCTAGCACACAAACAAATATTGTACATTATATCTAGTTTACTAGAAGTCTAGTAAAGCAATGATCTAATTATAGCTCTAAATTTCTATTGATTAATATATTTTCCTTTAGGGTCATATCTAAATGAACTGAGAAACTCATTGGTGTAGTCACTAGCTTAGCATTATTTATTTCATATTTTTTAAGAATGTCCTTAATATATTTTTACTATCTAAGAAATTTTCATTCTTCAATTTATTTTATGCTAAAACTAAGAAAATAAATCAAAACTCCCATTAAACTCATCTCAAATTAACAACTCTATTTTTTAAATCATCATAAAGATTTTTATTTTTAGATCCAAACAACGTATCATCAATATATATTATAAAAATGAGTATATCATCTCCTATCTTTTTTAAAAAGAGAGTGATGTCCACACTTTCTTTTAAAAATGATATCTCTAATAAAAAATTGCTTAACCTCTCATATTAAGTCTTAGGTGTATGTTTGAATCCATACAATACCTTTTTCAATTTAAGCACATAATTAGGGAATTTAAAATTTTCAAAACCTAGAGGTTGCTCAACATAAACATCCTCTTGTATCACCCCATTCAAAAAGAGTATTTTAATATCCATCCGATATAATTTAAAATCTTTAAAAGAGGTAAAGACTAATAAAACTCTAATTGCTTCAAGTCTAGTTACAAGGGCAAAAGTCTCTTCAAAATCAATCCCTTCTATTTAATTATACCCCTTGGCCATCAATCTTATCTTATTTTTAATCATAATTCCTAAATCATTCATTTTATTTTTGAATACCCACTTATTCCCAATAATACTTTGATTATTTAGCCTTTCAATCAATTCCTAAACATCATTTCTTATAAATTGATTTAACTCTACTTACATGGGCAAAATCCAAAATTTATCCGAAAGTGCTTGATTTATATTAACGGATTCAACCATAGATATAAAGGTAGAATTACTCACTTCTTTGCTAACTCCATGCCTAGTCCTTACATCCTCACTAGGTTCACCTAAAATAAATTTCTTATGATGATTCTTAGAAAATTTCTATTCTCTAAGTGTTCTCTTTTTTAATAATATTTTCTTCCATATTTATCTTTTCAATTCCTTGGGAGATTTTTTAAATATGATCCTCTTCCAACCTTGGCTCTTCCAAAATGATAAATTCATTAAACACAACATGTGTGGTCTCCTTAACTATCAAAGTTCTCTTGTTAAAAACTTTATAAGATTTTCTATTATTATAGTGTCCAAGAAAAATTCTTTCATCAAGTCTTGTATCAATTTTTTCTAAAAATGTTTTTTTAATATTATGAATGAACACCTTACATCCAAAAATATGCAATTGTACAAAATTTGATGTTCTCCCCTTAAGAATTTCATAGGTTATCTTATTCAATTTTGATCTAATGTTTACCATATTCAGAACATAACAAGTTGTACTAACAAGTTTAGCCCAAAAATTATTTCAAAAGTGAGTATTTTGCCAACATGGCTCTAGCAACTTTAATTAATATTTTATTCTTTCTTTCTACTACTCCATTCTGCTGAGGGGTCCTAGGTGCTAAAAATTATGATATATTCCTTTTTCTTTATAAAATTCTTCAAAAAATCATACTTCAAACTGACAATATTTTTCTACTAACCCAAGTGAATCTAGGAAAATCATCAATAATCATAAATTCAAACACTTTACCTCCTTAAATTATTGTTCTAACCAGTCCAAAATTATCCATATGAATGATTTCTAATGGTTTGTGAAAGGAGGATTTAACTAGTTTTCCTAGTTGACATGCATTACATAGGTGATCCTTAGTAAAATCTAGTTTTGGTATTCATCTAACTAGTTCTTTTTGGATAATTTTTTAAAAAATTTTCATGCTAGCATAATAAAGTCTCTTATACCACAATCATGATTCATCATTAATTTTTTTTTACACAAAAAGCATTAAGAGATTTAATACAATTCAAATTAAGCATGTATATATTATTTACCCTTTTTTTATGCAATATGTCAATTCTATTTTGGCTTAATATGCAGCTAGTGGAAAATATTTTTACATTATAATCCTTTTCACATAGTTGGATAATACTCAACATATTATATATTAATCCTTCTACCAATAAAATATTCTCAATAAAAAAAAATTGTTTAAGTTTTTTATCATACTTATGCCTACCACTTTCCTAATGATATTATCTCCCAATGTAACCTTGCCTCCATACCTGGCTTATAGCGATATGAATTATGTAGTGTCTCAAGTTATATGATTCGAACATCCGCTATCTAGGTACCAAATTGTCTTACGAGGTCTAGTATAAGAGCGATTCTCTTCTTGATCTAACTGGTCAAGCTTGTTAGCCATTAAGTACAAATTTGTGACTTCCTTCTCTACTTCTATTTTTGAAGAATCCGAATCTGAATCTGCCCAAAATGCTCTCTATAATCTCCTCTTGCCCTTCCTAACATTTGTTTCCTCATCGACCTTCTCCTTGCTAAGATTGGCTTTATAATTTCTACAATTTTATTTGATGTGTCCAGACTTCCTACATTCATAGTAAATAACATCGTTGGAAGCCTTAAAATTTTTGTGGAACTTACCTTTATTTCACTACTGATGTCTGCTTTCTTTCTTTTCAAAAAACTCCTGAATTTCCTTGTCATCAAGGCAATGTCATCTTCATCCTCAGGCAGAGACAAATCACTCTTCAAATCATCCACTTTTTGAAATGGAAAAAGATAGGCTTAAATTACTTTAGCAAAATTCTGGAAAGTCTATTTCTTCCCTTGAGTATGAAGCTACGATTTAGCAAACTGCTCCAATTCAGTACTTGAAATTAGATTAGAAAGGTCAAATTGAACCCACGAGTGGAGGCATTATGGTGGAGAATTTTTAATAATGCTCTTCCTACTTATAATTTTTTATCTTATAAGAGATTGCAAAGGGATGCAAATTGTCCTAGGAACTGCAATGAAGAAGAAAATAGTGAGCATGTTACAGTTAAGTGCAAAAAACTATTGGAGGTTCTACAACACATTAATAGGTGGGGTTTTCTTATTCCTACCTTTACTTCACTTGATGAATGCTGTAGTTGGTTGTCAAAATAGAATTCCTTTTTGGAGAATCTATATTACAATATAGTGTCTTTTCATGGAAATCGAGGAACAAGTTAATTCATAAAGGGTATGAGGATAGCTCATTGAGCATAGCTACTAATGCCGTTTGTTATGCTTCTATTTCTGCTTATGGTGCTAGTAGAAGCTCAGGTATATGGGGTGCTAACTAGTCGCCTTGTCTATCTAATTCGCATTGGCATCCTCCTCCGCCCGATTGGATCAAGGTGAATGTTGATGCAACATTAGTTCCATCTTATAAATATGGAATTGGAGGGGTATTTCATGATCACAAAGGACAATTTCTTTTGGCTTTTGGAAAGTCATATATTCATTGGGATATATCTTCATTGGAGATTTTTGCTACTCTTTCTTTCAAGGAGGTTATTAATGATTAGATGTACAAGTACAAGGGAATTATCATAGAAGGAGAAAATTCTAATATTATTAAGTTTCTTTAAGAGGCCAAATCAAGTAGCACTCCTAAGTTAGAGGCGCTTCATGCTATCAAAGATTTCAATCTTGTAATTTTTAATTGTGTAAACATAAATTGTAATAAGTTAACAGACTTATGTGCTAACTATGCTCTTCTTAGCTCTTTTATTTGGGATGTCATTACGGTGAATAAGGTTCGTCCTTATTTTATGGCTTTGCTAAAGGAGGAATGCAATATGTTTAGGTTGTAGTTTGTTTCTTTTTCATATTAATGCAATTTGATGCTTTTTATTCAAAAAAAAAAAAATCATCCATTTACAATGCTATAATCTTTTATTTTCTCTTTTCACTTATATCAATATGTCTTTGAGTCACTCCTTGCTCGTAATCAGTTAGTGATCCAAGAATATTGTGAATAAAGTAAATATTTAAGTCTTTTAACTCCATTATAGTAGTTATCTTTACATCATAAGCAGTTGGCAAATAACGAAGTATCTTATTCATTTTCTTATCATTCGTTAGTTCCCTATCTAAAACATGCAATAAGGTGACTATTTGAGTGAAACGTGTATACATGTCAGTGATTGATTCATTTAGTTTCATGTGAAATAGTTCATAATTATGTAGTAAAATATTCAATCTAGATTATTCTACTTCGTTAGTCCCTTCATATGTGATACAAAGTCTATCCCAAAATTCTTTTCAAGATCTATAGGTAGAGACACACATATACTTATCATATTTAAGTGCATAAAAAAACTTTTCAAATATTTAGTATTTCACTTAGCTAATTCTTTTTCTACTATAGCCCAGTCAACAAATGGTGTTTTAGTTCTAATGTCATATACATGTCTAGTTGGTCTAGTACATCCCTCATTTACAAAAATCCACATGTGATAGTTAAGTGATTGAAGAAAAGTAGATATACGTATTTTCCAAAAATTAAAAGGGATATAATCAATTAATGGGGGTCTAGTGATTGAATACTATTCAGGTGTGTTACGGTTTCCGAAATTAGTCATGATTATTTTCAAAAAATTGTCTAAACCATAATTTTTGAACGCTTACTCTAATACCACTTGAAAGTTTGTATAAGTTGTTAGACCTAAAGCAATTGTCTCAAGGCTAACTAGGAAGGGGGTGAATTGGTAATTTAAAAAATCAAATGAAATTTTAGAAAATTATTCTTATAATTTTAAACACAATAAAATCTTTATCAAACTAAATTTTTTAACCACAAAAATAAAAATACAAAAAATTAAGAATGTGGTAAATATAAATAAAAGAGCACAAAAATTTATAATGGTTCAGTCCAACTAGACATATGTCCACTCCCTGAAGACTCCCTCTTTAGGTATTAATTACACTATTACCAAAGTGACTCTTTTTTTTCTCTCACAATAAGGCGGAAAAGCCTTTATAATTAACCTCTCTTCCACCAATCCCCGGTGTAGCATAGTACCGTCATTCATTCGCATCCTCCAAGTGTCGGTATAGAACCGTTATCCTTTCACACCCTATGGTCGAGTCAATTTTGTACTCTAGAAGTTGTCTATACGAATCCAAGTTTATACAATACGAACAATTCAAAATATTCATTATTTGTATGGATGAAAAGGTACGTATCAATTTCGTACTCTAGACGTTGTCTGTATAAACCCAAAAGTTTGTACAGTATGAATAGTTAAATAAAATTTAACTCTTCATATGGACGAAAAGATATGCATCAATTTTGTACTTTGAAAGTCGTTTGTATGAAGATAAATTCGTACAGTACAAACATTACTTAGAAAATTTCATGCATTATTCGATTAACTGCTTTTTGGAGGATTGCTCAGACCAAATTGTCCCGTACGATCCCAAATGGTACATTGCGATTAGTTTAAAAATTTATGATTTTTACAATCCCTAGTGTGTATGTGTGTGCACAGTATCTCAAATACAATCACACTTCCTCAAACTCAATAAAAGTATAAAAAGTGCAAACTCCAAATACAATAAACCCTACTCAAATTTGTCTTAAAGTTTTCAGCAATTTGAAGTATGATCTACCTGAAACGTTTGTACACACAAACCACAAAAACAATATTTCTATTATATGTTAGGAGAAAACAATAATCAATCTAACAATAATTTTGAATCATAAAAAATACACATGTAATGAAAACAAAGATGCAATAGTAGAAGTCCTGTGATAAGCGGAAGCCTGACGTCAGCTGGTGGTCCGGAGATGGTCAAGGAGGAGTCAGGTGGCATGAGAACTCTTCATTCTCTTCCTTCTATTCTCGCTTGGGTCTCTTTCTTCCTCCCTTGGGGTCCCTTCTTCCTTATTGCTTCCCCCCTCTCATGGGAAATGAGGGGTCTATTTATAATTTTATGAGTGTGGCATGACCAGTAAATAGGAGGAAGATCAAGGATAAATTGATAGTGGTTTGAATGGATGACCAGTGTTTAATCCCTTATTTGGGGATGGTTTACAGGACATTTGAATGTCTTAATGATATCAAAATTTGATGATCTTGGCCTCGTTAGATTCGTCTCATCGAGCCGCTCGATTCGGCTATAAGCATGTCACGTTTGAAAATCATTTGGTAATCCTAATTATGGTTTGAACCTTCCAAATGGGCTTAAGATCTTTGATTTTGACTCATATGTGTTTGGATTGAGTCGAATTTGGTATTGTTGGGTTCGTATTTTTTAGACGTTTAGTTTGACTATAAGTTTGCTGAAATCGGAGTTTAGATGGACTTCGATTTAATTTTTAAAATTTCCAACTTAATATTACTTCTAAATTTGTGCCCCATCAAGAATTTTTTTTAATGATATATCAATTTTTAATTTAATTTTGAAACTTCTAAATTAAAATAGTATTGAATTCGTGTTTGACCAGATGTATTTTTCTGGTGACTTATCATTGTATTTCTACCATAATATTCTACACTCAACAAAATCACGATTTTTTAAAAAACAAGAAACAAAAAAAAAAAAACTAAATAACAATACGTCAGAAAAAAATAAATATACTTTTATAAATTCAAATAAACATTGTCTAATTAAATAAAAAATAAAAAATTCTACATCTTACCGACGCGGCTCATGGATTTTCTTTTGCTTCTACTTGAAGCAATTTTTTTTTTCCAGCAAGTCCGTCGAGTCATAAGAAACAGCCTTGTCTACGTCCCTTCTTCTATCTCCAGACTTCAAATAAAAGACTACCACTGCATTTATCTTTTCTCTCTTTTCCACCGCCCCTTCGTTCTTTGACCTCCATCTGGTCTCGCAAAATGACTATATAAACAACCTTAAACCTTCAAGTATTACATAGTACTTTCATTCAACCATTCACGAGAAAAGTACGATACGATTCAAGTTTTCCTCCCTTCCTCTCTCTCTCTCTCTCTCTCTCTCTCTCTCTCTCTCTCTCTCGTCTCTCTCACCATTCAAGTAACAATGCTAGGAAATCTTCAAATCTTCCTGTTTATTGCAGCCAGTAGCTTCACAGTAATACATTCTCTCAACTTACCTGCAACTGATCCGCGGAGAAGTGCTGAAGGAATCTTTATCAAAGTAAATGGCAAACAGTTTGTTAAAGATGGACAGCCATTTTACATAAATGGATTAAATGCTTATTGGCTTATGAGTAAGGCTTCAGAGCCAACCGAGAAGGAAAAAGTCTCTACTGCTTTGCATCAGGCTTCCTTATTGGGCATGAATGTTGTAAGGACTTGGGCTTTCAGTGATGCTGATGACTACTTTCCTCTACAGACTTCTCCAGGATTTTATAATGAGAAAATGTTTAAGGTACTTAATTATAATATATTTTTTGGTTAAATAATTAAGATAAATTCTCACATATAACATACCTAAATTTTTAATTTAAAATCTCTAAATGGGTGGTTAAAATTCTCAACCCACAAATTAAGATGAATAGCCTTAAGTATAAATACTTTCAGTATGCATGTATATCTTATTATGTTTATTTATTATTTGATTTTATTAAAATGGTTATGTAAATATCTTATAAATTTTTTATAGAAAATATTTTTTTTTTTATTATAGAAATATGAAATATCCCAACTTTTGTTTGGATGAATCTAAATATATTAACATTATTTTAAAACGAGTTTAATAATTATTTTGATTAATTATTTAGGTATTTTATTTATTCGAAAGTAAATTAAAACGATTTAAAAATATTACGACTCAGAATATTTGCTGTATATATTATAGTATGAATTATTTTAAATATAAATATTCTATTTAATATAATTTGATTAAAATTAATTACTAAAAATTATTAATAATCCGAAAAATATTGAAGTTGTTATGATATTAGTATTGTATACATAAGGCAATTTATAATGGATGAATATACAGGTAAATCTAATGATTTTGAGATATCTTCTCACAAAAAAAATTATATATTAGGTTATTTTGGCCAAATTAAGAAAAATATTTAAATTAGATCATTGTTTTCAAAAAAAAAAAAAAATGATCATCAATTAGTTGTACTCATGCTTGATCATCTTTAAGCAATTAATAATATAATTAATATATTTTGTTTGATTGTCCGACAATACTTAGGAATTAATACGGTCATCCAGACTGTCAGTTAAAGCTACTTCTAATATTTAACTCGTGCAAGACGAAGACAAAATTAAATTGTCTAATTAAATAATCATCAATAAACTTTGTCGTTGTTTTCTAATATATATATATATATATATATTTATAAAAGGTTGAATTTGTCAAAATCAAAGTCCTGTGGGAATTGGGAAATATATTTGACTCTGGATATTCAAACTAATTTCAGCGTAGCATAGGAGATAGCAGCAAACTTTTTTTATTACTAAGATGTTTTATTCAATGGTTAGTTGTTTATTTTTATTATGTAAGAAATTATTTAAAATCATTTTTTTATTTGATAAAACATTATCATCTTTTAAAACGATACTACTAATTTTACATTTTAAACTGAGAATTTATATCAGACATAATGCTGAGCAATTTTTTTTTTTTAAATTTGCTTATTTGAAATATTTTAATTGAAGTGAATTCCAAATCAATTTAATTTGTTGAATTTGACAGAAATAGTGGCCCATATAAATAGCATGTATATTGATCATATATTGAAGTTAATTTATTAATGATTTTTTTAAATAATACACATCAGGGGCTAGATTTTGTGATATCTGAGGCAAAGAAGAATGGAGTTCTACTAATCCTAAGTTTAGTTAATAATCATGAGGATTTTGGAGGTAAGAAGCAGTATGTAAAATGGGCAAGAGAGAAAGGCCAACCCATATCCTCTCCTGATGATTTCTTTACAGATGATCTTGTCAAGAGATTCTACAAGCAACATGTCAAAGTATGTAAATATCATCATCCTTGCTTGCTTTTTTTATTTAACTGTAATTAATTTGTTAAATAGTTTTTAGTCTAATTTATTCTAATTAATTTTTCTTAATAAATTGAAACAGAGAATTCTTACTAGGAACAACTCGATCACAGGGATACCATACAAGGATGATCCCAACATCTTAGCATGGGAACTAATCAATGAGCCTCGATGCGAAAGCGATATCTCTGGAGATACTTTACAGGTATTTAATTATTAAATGGTGGTTATTGAGCATATTAATTAACCACAGATTGACTAATTAATATTTCTTGCTCAGCTTAATGACAAGATAAATTATTAATTTTGTTTAGTTTTGAATAGACAGGCTTGGATTGAGGAGATGGCCGCTTATGTTAAAACAATTGACAATAATCACCTTCTTGAAATTGGATTAGAAGGGTTCTATGGAGATTCCATATCTGATAGGAAGCAATTTAATCCTTGGTATGATGGAGCTGGCGCTGATTTTATTTCGAATAATCTTGTCGCTGGAATTGATTTTGCCACAATCCATATTTATCCGGAGCAATGGTACGCTTTATTTGAACAAATCAAATATATATATATATATATATAACTGAATTCTTATATGAAAGAATAAATACCAAAATTTGCATGCTCTAAAACCTTGGAACTTACAGGATGCCAAGTTCGACTCTATTGGACCAATTTGTTTTCGTTCAATCTTGGATTCAAGCTCACATTCGAGACTCTAATGAAATCCTCGGTAAGCCACTTCTGATCACGGAGTTTGGCCGATTAAGTCCAAATTCATATCCGGTCAATCTAAAAGAGAGAGACAGCTTGTATAAATTAGTATACTCTGGTGTCTATGGCTCAGCCAAAGAAGGTGGTGCTGGAGCCGGTAGCTTATTTTGGCAACTTCTAATTGATGGCTTAGATGATCTGAGAGATGGCTATGAGGTTATCCTCTCCGAAACACCATCTACAGCCTTTGTTGTATATCATCAATCCCAAAAGCTTTTTAGTCTCAATAAAGCCCATGCTTTTACATGAAAGAGTTATTAGGCTCAATTGGTTTAAAGGATTTAGTGAGGATGAAAATTTATTTTGTATTTATTTAATTTTTTGTAGATTGTTTTGTTTAATGGTAATTTGTAAGTAATTGAAATTTGTTAAGGGAATGTTGATAAATGTTTTTCTTACTATTAATATTTTCTTTTTTAGTTTAATATTAGTAAAAAATAATATAGTAAAATTTATCAAATTTTTGTGTTTAGACTCGGGGCTTCCGCGCCTCTCTCCTTTAAGGAAGCTCTTGCGGTTTCTTCGTCGTCTTTCCCTGATTTAAAGGTCTCTTCTCATCGTGGCTTGCCTTCTTTCATTATTTCTGAGGATGAGGTGCGGTCTCTCGTTTCCCCTTTCGATTTTGCTTTAGTTGGAAGATTTCTGGGTAAGCGACCATCGGTCGATGCTATTCGGAATTTCTGTTTCAATTTAAAGTTGCTTGGTGATTTTTCGATAACAGTCCTCAATCATCGAAATGTCTTGATCAAATTGGTGAATGATTTTGACTATTGCCGACTTTTTTCTCATAGATCTTACTTTGTTCAAAATTGTTATATGAAAGTTGTAAAATGGTCACCTAACTTGGAAATTGAGGTGGATTCTCCTTTTGTGCCGATTTGGGTTTCTTTCCCCCTGCTTAGGCCTCACCTTTTCTCTCCTAGGATTCTTCTTGGCTTAGGGTCAATTTTTGGTCGTCCTCTCAAGTCGGATTTGGCGACTGCGTATGGATCCCGGCCGTCTCTGGCTCGTATACTTGTTGAAATGGATGTTACTAAAAAACATTCTGAGAAGATTTGGATTGGGTCAGTGGAATCAGGCTATGTTCAAAATGTTATTTTTGATGACATTCCTCACTTCTGTTCACATTGTAATTCCTTAGGTCATCTTAAAGATTCGTGTCCTATCTTGCATCCCTCTATTAAAGATCCAAAAAATGTGGTTGCCCCTATTGATGCGAATTTGGGTATCACTGGGGTGGTGTCGGATGTGTTGGATGCTGGTGGCAATAATTCGGTGGCTGCTACTACAATTCATTTTGCTAATTCTGATGTTTTTTGTGAGGCTTTACCTTCTGTTGAGCCTTCGGGCTGTTCCCCTGCGACTGGGAATTCTCCTGTTACTGTGGCTGGTGGTAATGACGTTCCTGGTATTGTGGCTGATTGTCTTTTACCGGGTTTATGTGATGTTTTAAAGTCTCCTGTTAATTCTAAACTTGAACCTGCTTTATTACTTACCGTTGATGTTGAGTTGGATAATGTTATTGTTGTGGAGGATTCGGTTGGTAGAGTAGCTGGTGATTTTTTTTCGGATGTTGTCACGGTTGGTCTTTCACCAAATGCTCTTCCTTTTTTCCCGCATATTCTAGTGTCCTCTACTGTGGCCCTTGCATCGGAAGTTAGAGTTGATGGTAATCCTCTAATTGAGGTTCCTGTTAATGTGGTGGATTCACAGTCTTTGGCTAATCGCTTGGGTGAATCGTCTAGTTTGGACATTAGGAACCATTTTAATTGGTTGGACGGATCGTCGGAGTATGGATATGAATCTGATTTTTTTGAAACGGGCTTGATGACTCCGGAATTTTGTGGGGGTTCGGACCCTGGCAACGATTTCATTTTGGTTCGTGCTGGTCCTAGCAGAAATGTTACATCTCGGGGGAGATGCCGTGGGAGATTTCGTGGGAGAGGTGTTACAAATCTATTTTCATGGCTTATGTTTTGATAATTGACAAACACTATTTCTCTTGGACTGCTTGTTGCTTCTAACTTTTCAGGAATCGAAGATCGGACGAACAAGACAAAGCCAGTTCAGGATTGCGTAGGTTTAGGGTTGAATCAGTCTGTACTTTTGATTTTCACTTTTTTGAGTCTACTTGTAATGGTCAAAGAGACTGATGCTAAGTAACCCTACACACACACATTTGAGATACTTAGAATTTCTATTTTTACTCATATTGGCCAGGGCGATTTTTACATCGGCCTGGACGATCAGGCTTAAAACACAAAGTCTAAATGAGGATTCTTAATTAAGGTAGCCGTCATTAACATATCGGCCTGGATGACACGTGTATTGGCCAGGACGATATGCTCAAAATAGAAAGAAGGTGCCGCCATAGACAATTAAGGTATATTGTATTTTTAAATTATCGGTCAGGACGATCATTGATCGGCCTAGACGATATTCACAGATTATGCCTTAATTGATCAGGAAATCAAGGGAGTAATTAAGGATGATTGATACGATCATATCGTCCTGGACAATCGCAGGATCGGTCAGGACGATCTATTCAAAAACCTTAAGTTACTTCAGGACGATAATATCAACCAGCTCGTATCCAGGGCTATTCTCAGGACGATTTTCCTCTGATTTGAACTAATCGGCCTGGACGATCGTGAGGTCGTCCCGGATAATCAAGCCAAATTTCAATCGTCCAGGAGTGTATCCAGGGCGATGCTCTAGCCGATCTTCTGAGTTATGTACTGATCGGCCAGGCCGATGTCCAAATCGTATCGGGCCTGGACGAATAAAGTCGGCAACTGTGCAATTAATGAGCTCCTTTGAAGCTCTTCTATTTAAGAGCTCATGTCAACATTTTTGATGACCTTGTGCTGCTGCCTTTTTACCTGAGAAGACCTTCGAGGAATAATACAGAGAAGGGAAGAGAGAGAGGATCTTGTGAGGGGAGCCTTGTGAGGGATTCACAAGGTTGCTTCAAGGATCGCTCTGCTTGTTCTTCTCTAGAGTTTTCGTCGTGGAAGAGTCGGTAGAGGTAAGGTGTTAGCTTTTGTTGTGGTTCTCTGCCAGCTTCGAGAGGAAGCAAAAGGAGTAGGTTCTTGCCTTGCCGGGGTGGCAAAAAGGAGGTTCTTGTAAGGGCTTTCCCCTAGCCGTGGGGGCTAAAGGAGAGTCCCATTTTATAGTGCAATACTTGGAGGGCTGCCTCCAAGGAGTGGACAGTAGGTTCGGTTGACGATCACTATAAATTTCTGTATTCTTATTTATTCTTGCTTCCGACTTTAATTCCGCATATATTTTTTGTGGCGTGATTTTAGTTATGTTTTTTTTCTTTGTTAAAGAAATTTTTAAAATACCAATCACCCCCTCTTTGGTTAGCTGGGTAGTTTATAGGGCTTAAATCCCTAACAATTTTAAGTGGTATCAGACGGGATTCAATAATTTAAGTTTGAAAACTTTTTGAAATTGATCATGGCTAATCTTGGGAATCGTAACACTACGGAAGGGTATTTCTATTACCCGCCTCCCGTTCGAATAACCTACCTTTTGACTTTGGAAAACCTGCATGTCAATGTTTTTACAATACTGATTATTGCATGTGAATGCTTATATCAAGAGGTTATTCTCCACCTTCTCGTGAATTGATGGTGTTAAAATGAAGTTGTTTTTACTGAATGGATTTTGAGTGAATGAGATTTAGTCTAATTAAATGCAAAATGTTGAACTGCTTTTTCCGTGTTTTAAAATATGAGGATTTCAATGCGTATCTCAACTTGCAAAACTGGTAAAGAGATTTGGAATAAATTGTGCATCACCTATGAAGGTACTAATGAGTTAAACAATACCGTTAAACATTCTCTTGCATGACTACAACTTTTTCTTATGAAACTTATGAATGATTTCTGACATGTATACTAGTTTAACTCAGATAGTTACTTCACTGCATGCACTAGGAAAAAAACTTCGAACTAATAAAAAGTAAACAAGATTTTGAGATGCTTGCCTTTCGTCATATGATGCTAAATCCTGCAATCACTGAATCTAAGGATTTGAACACTTACTCTATTGATAATTACTTGGCTCATCATTGCTTAAGAGCAGGGTGAATCAAAAAATCTTGATGTCAGGTGAGAAGAAAAGGAGAAAAGATTGCACTGAAGGCACATCAAATCAGATTATGAATCTTTCGGGTCTGAAAGAGATGAAATTGCCTTCATCACTAGGAAATTCAGAAGCTTTCTAAGGAAGAAACAAAAGCACCATCAAATGAGAAAAGGTAAGGATATAAACATGTTAAAGGATCTCTGATGTTGTTTGTTTGAATGCAGGAACTAGACATGTGAGAGCCGATTGCCCGACACTTCATATAACACAAGCAAGGTAAAAGATTGAGAGAAACCTAAGTTTAAAAAGACAAGAAGAGAATCTCAAAAGGTGTTTTGGGCAGATCTGGTACTGATTCTCTGAGATGAACTAGATGAGAAACACAAACTTGTCTTAATGGGGGAATCATTCTTGAGCAAGAGTGATAGAGGAAGAGGTATGATAAACCCACCTATGATGAATTATTTGAAATTGTGAGAGAACATACATCATACACAAAAACTCAGAAGACTCATGCAAGCCTAAAATTAGAAATTTTGAATTTACAAAAAGAGCATGAAGTTTTCTCAAAGATCATGCAACGATTGATTAAATCATGGCTCTTCTTGATGAATTTGATAATTAACAAAAAAATATTTGGAATTAATTGATGAAAATAATGCATTAAAAGTTTCAACACACTCACTTAAATTGATTAAGAATCTAAAGAGAGTGTGAATATTTGAGGATTGAAAATGAAGTTTTTAAAAAGCATAATTTGAAGATCCAAAATGATTAAGAGCTTGTAAAAAACTAGGAAGACATCTATTTTTGATCATTGCCAAAACCTAGGAAAGGTATTATAATTCACACTTTAGAAATCTTTCCTGAGTTAGATTTTTTTCATATGGCAGCTAGGACACATCTCACACACTTGCACATTCCCGGTAGTACCATTGGTGTGGAAGCTAATATGCATAATTCACACATATCCTTACTGCATTGCATTCGTACTTTTCCTAAGAAGGAGCCCAAACCACTTTTGGGTTTTAAATCTGACTGTTGTTAGTTTTGCAGGAGTGCTCTCACCAAAGATCTGTGGGGGCATAGGATAATAACATATGAGGCTCCCAGCTCATTCATGCTCAAACTTGCTGCTCAATAATTTTTGAAATATGTTTTGTTTCGTGTGTTTTTATTTCGCTTTGTTTGTTTTTTTTTATTATGTGTGTGTTTTAACTTCACTTGTTTTTAAAAATTGCTTCCAACTGTTGAAATCTTTCAAGATTTAGATTTTGGAGTTTTGAAGATTGTGTTTAGCTTTTTTAAATTTAGTTAAACGGGAGAAACACGTGGATAGTTTCCTCCCTTCTGACTTGTTTAGTGGTATAATTTTTCTTCTTTAAACAAAGTCTACCATTTAGCCAATGGTTTTGAAACTAAGATTCTTTACTATCTTCTACAATATCTATCTTATTCATAACATCTAAAGCTCTTACTATCTTCGAGTTATTTAAATCTTGTCATTGGCTTTATGTCACATGTTTTTATTTTATTTTGTGACTTATTCTTCCTATGTTAGAGAGAGAGCTCTTATTCTCTAATATTTTAGGAACTCAAACTGAGCTTCTTTTAAGAGTTTAGCAAAAGAGCTTTTAGTCTTGCAAGATTAAAGGAAAGAGGCAATGAGCAAATTGAAAGGAAATTATACAACATTTTTGTATCAAAATAAAAGATGCTCAAGAGCCAATCAAAGATTCAAGAGGCACTAAATGAGCCCACTAAAAGCAAGCTTCCCTCGTTTTTTCGAAACTTTTAAACTTAGAGATCATTGACTATTTGATGAATTCAAGGCTTGATTTTAAATAATCTCAT